>NC_056744.1:853177838-853472838 GCF_019279795.1 Protopterus annectens | reverse complement strand
TGACATAAACGTTTACTGTTGCACAACACTGGAATCTTCTTCTTCTTCTTCTTCTTTCAGCTTTTTCCCAGTTAGGGTTCGCCACAGCGGATCATCTGTCCGCTCATGATTGGCAGTGGAGTTTTACAGTGTCGAGTTGCCAGCCCGGCGCCCAACCTTCAGCAGAAGGCACACACATGCACACACTCACACCTAGGGCCAATTTAGAGTGTCCAATTCACCTGCTGCATGTCTTTGGGAAGTGGGAGGAAACCGGAGCACCGGAGGAAACCCACTAGACCACAAGGAGGACATGCAGACTCCACAGAAGGCACCCCAGCCGAGAATCGAACCGAGAACCTCTAGCTGTGAGGCGGCAATGCTAACCACTGCACCACCGTGGCCCTGCACAACACTGGAATATCAATCAAAATTCCTGACATCATGTCATGTTGATTGCATACTTGTATTGTCTCATCGTGCACTATGTGCATTGGCAAGACAAACATGGAAGTCAGACATAGGACAGTGCACTGCAGAATGTTAGTAATGGATGTGGTGAGAATAAGTTAACCAAGCTGGTAACATGGTACAAATGTACTCAAAAAAAGTAGGCAGTTCTCAAACCAAGAATCCAAAAAAGAAATGCCAAAGGCCACGGACCAAACTCCTTCCAAAACGTCAAGGACCAGATAATTCACAGTAAAACCAGATACTTGGTTACAATGGTACAAATGTAAACATTGTAGAACAGACACATTACTTCACCAAATTAATTAGGTCAGTTAACATCCTTAACAAAGAATGTTCATCTTTGGGCAACAGTAATATAGCCATACAAATTGTGCAAATGAAAACTATGATTAGATGCTCCAAGTTTTGTTTTCTTATACTGTTTAAGCTCTGCACTGCTGAGCTGATTTGGGCTGCTGATGGCATACTGTTAGCACATGTGTAATCATACCTTGAAGTGTTAAACTTACAATAGTACTTAGCAAAACTATTTGTTGTTCTGTGCCAGCACTCACGAAAAGATCTTTACAAGACAGCATTTACAATAGGTAGCAGACAGATTAGTGTAGCAGCAGGATAATGATGTGCTAAGTAAAGGGGTTATCCCATATGTACAGAAACAGTACTCAAACAAAACATAATGACACGTTATTATCCATATGTATTTGAACATTTTCAGCATTCCATTAAGTAATTCAGACCTGTTATCTTAGCAGAATATGTACAAATTTATATTTGTGAAATTAATAGTTGACAACAGATTTTAGCAAACATGACTGTATGTAATGATCTTTGCTACCCTATCGGGCACTATAATGCATATATCCAACTATTCATCTTGTTTAATGTACATTAAACTGAATAAACATAGCTTAACAGAGAGGTACAAAGTAAGAATACTGCAGATGAAAGCAATCAATTTCAAATGTATTTATATAAGCATTGTACTCGCATTTACTGTTAGTTGCATTTGTTGCCTGGCACCAAACATTGCACAAATGTAGAGGTGGAAGAATAATGATACAGAAGGAGGAAGATACACTGTCAGGGTGACATGGAAGGAGGGACAAAATTATTTATCAATGAAGAAGGATAATGGTGCTTCATAATAATATGTAGCCAACAGGTGCACCTACATTACCGAACCAAAAACAGTCATTAACAATTAGCTGATGGCTGGAATAGATCCCATGGCATTATGAAAAAATATTTCTACACATTCAAGAATTAGCTCACCACACCACAATGAAATTACTGCTTCGAAGTATTAAAATAATACTACTGAAGTATATTGAAAATATATGGAAGAAAGAGGGGTAAACAGAGAGAGTTACAGACAGATGCAGAGAGAAATGATGCAAATATGTTTTGTAGGACATGTAAGAACATCTGCATTTTGTGTTAGTCTTACTTATGAAATCATCATTAATCAGTCCTACTCTATCCAATAAACTGGTTGCTATAGGTACAAATAAGAGGTGGGAGAGTGCAATAGCCATGAATATCTAACCAGTATAAGGATGACTTAGTAAGTCTTCCTGTTGGGAATGCAATGTTTTTGAAAACAATGTTTTGCTGCACTATACTAGTGTTATGTTAAGGAAATGTGTTATATGTAGAGAAATGCAGATATTTACAATTAAATATATATGATAGGATTATGAAGTGTCATGAATTTATATGCTGACAAACTGATGTAATCGAACCCATGGCACTATGATTTAAAAAAGCAGGCTACAAAAAGGGTAACTATCACAACATACTACATAGGAACTCCTAGCTGAATACATCCAGCAGCCTAATAAATGTTACAGTAACTGTTCCACAGTACTGCCTTTAGTATGGCTTTACACTGTATTCTAATAGCACAATGGATTTAAGCACATTTGCATGAATGTAACAGGATAACTGTGGATTAAATTAAAATCATCAGCTTTTACAATAATAAGTTAAACAGTATTCACTGTTACTCAGCATAACTGCACTATGACAAACTCCACTCAAATACCGAGGACATAAAGTGAAGGCTTTTTCATGGGACATTTCTGACTATTTGTGTATTGTGTGTGAATCTATTTTTGACCAGATTAAATGTGTGAAAAAGGGGTAGATAGGACAGTGGTGAAAATGTGGTTGGCAAGCAGAGGGTAACACATGAGGAAAAGAATACAGAAATTTGCTGGAGTGTCACTGGAGAGCACTATAGTTATCCACTTATTCATAACGTCAATGTACAATTTTACAATCAATTTAATGACTTTGTAGAGATATCACACCAGTGATGGGTGACAACAAAGAAATAATGTTGTATGGCCAATTGGACCGAATCAATTCTGCCAGGCTGACACAGAGACAAAGCGGACAGCTATGTATGGGGCATAATTTTTTTTTTTTGTGAGACAGATGCCCAATTTTTTAATTATTATTATTGGAAGGGAAATGTTGGGAAAGGTGCTTAGGAATTAGAGGGTCAGGTATGTAGAGTAGGTTAGGAAAAATCTGCAGACATACAGGACATACAAAATAAACATGGATGGTGATGGAGACAAAAGGTTGAGAAGCACCACAATTGGGGATAAGTAGGGACATGAGAGGCAGACCCACGTCCAGCATGAGAAAAGTGAGACTCTAGTCCTAGCTCTCAGAACTGTCATCACTGGCTCCTGCAGCAGCTCCCTGGGTCAGTGACAGATGTGGCATTGACTTTACAATGCAATGCAGGACCATTTCAACCCTGCCAATACATGCACCAAGGCCTTTCTCCACAATATCCTTCACCAGCCCTGTCAGCTCCGGCCAGGTGACAAATTCTCCACCTCCACTGCTACTTCTCCCAGATAGTACCACTGCACCAGGCACAGCTACTTGATGTACTTGGAGAAGGTAGGGCAGGGTTTGTGGAGGAAATACTGACAGGTTGTGACCTTGAAATGCTGGGTGTCTATGCTTCCATTTATGGAGGTATGTCAGGCCAAGCCACAGTGGTTAGTGTGCCTTTCTGTGCTGTTGATGATTAATTTACATCAGCATGTTATGCAAACAGCAGATTGTTAATAAATTATAACACCCCCCCCCTCCCAAAAAAAAAGACAAGGATAGGGGAGACAAAAAAAGATAATTAGATATATGTCACATAACAGTACTGTATACTTTCAACAAACTTTTATTTGTCAATACATAAACAGCTATGATAATTTACTAGTACACACCTTTGAAACATTCATATATGATGGCAAGGTGTTTATGTGGTAATAACTAAACAACTCACTTATCTCATATAAGAAACAGCTACCTTTATTTCACTATGATGGATTGGAATTATGAGTTCTAACTTAATAATTACAATTACCGTAATGCCATTCTTCCTGACAGACTGTTGTTAAGATCTTATAAATAAATATCCATTGCTGCTTCTGTTTACTGCCCCCCCCCAACACACACACACACACACACACACACACACACACACACACACACACACACACACACACACACACACACACTAGAACTGGGATTCTAACTGCCTAATGCAAGCAGCAACACTTATTAGGGAAGGCATGTATGCTTAAGATGAATGGTGAGATATGCCTGATTGAGATGCTATTGCCTGAGGGAATGAAAATAATATTATGGCTTTAATTTTTACTTAATTCATACTTACCCGGTGCCTCTCTGAGACAATTTTATCTCTCCTAGTGTATCTCATGGTTTACAGCAATCTCCTCTGCAGCTGTAGAGAACAAAAAGAAGAGAAATATATATGAAAACATAATAAGTAACTTCATTGGCTGGCTCGATAATTACTGCCATACAGTAGATGGGTTATGGGTCAGAACACTTACACAACTTGGGGATGTTTCCAGTTCTAAATTCAGCCTTGCATTGGCTTAGGAGGTCCTGCTTACACTTTTTAAGGTCACCATAGTTGTGATGACATTGTTCCCCATTACATGGAATGCCAGTTGCAGTGGAGAAAGCCTTGTCTAAGCTATACCAAGCCTCAGCCTTATACTGAGACCCCGGTATAACCCCCCGGCAAAAGCCTACAGCTGTAGCATTTCATGAGGAGTGCCAGAAATGTCCTGGACTTCTCAACACCCCATCTTTGTGCTCTAAATTTAGCACCATTCTCACCATTGCCGGCCATGCCTGCAGATGTCAAGCTTACAAACTATGTCTGAATTGGAGCTTAATTCAGATCTCGCATGTTTCTTATATTTGCATACATGCACAGCCTTGCCAACTGCATTTGAGTGACTGTAAGCAGATGGATCCCTTGACAGACACAGAGGCACTACTTACAGCAGATGGCAGTAAATGTGTGAAACATTGCATTGAGCTGTTCCATGTGTGACACTGGAACCATTGTCACAGTTTCCAATGTTCAGCAATGGAATGCTTAGTGGAATGGCTTTTGCAGGTTTGTACTTTGGAAGGTGAAAGATGGCTGAGTTCTCATATACCATTGGTTTGGGGCTTACCCAATGTTAAAATATTTTTGTAACAGCTGGGAATAAAATACACAGGATACTGGAGGCAAAACTGCAACTTAATGTATTAAGTGATGTTTCCACAGGGTAGCTAACTTTACACTATGGATATTTGACATTTACTGATATCTGAATGAATGGGGATACACTTCAGAGAGGCCCATATGTGTGTGGTTGTAATCTTGTCTTGAAATACTTTTCTATGTAAAAGCCACTCTTACTGCAAGTAATTATGGTTCATATGGACATAGTTGAATGTCATGATCAAGACAAGTGGGTTTATGTTACATGCATACCTCAGAAGACATAAGGGTCCTAAACACATAGCTGGGATATGTGATGAGTCATGATGATTACAACAAATGTATTGTGTCCATCATAGATATGCTAGTGATTTTTATATGAAATATATTTATTTTCATGTCTAGGAAGGTGTAAATACCTTAGGTTGTGTATATATGTTACACAATCATCATATATACTAAACACCACATTTTTATTATGCAAGACTTACTGATAAACTGCTTGCAAGAATCGTGTTTAACATTACCAGTTTTCATTACTGTTACAGTCCTATTTCAAACTTTCTGAAAATCTGATGTGTACATCCTTTTTAAAAAATTATATTCTAGCTGGTTTTGAACCCTTACTAGCCTGTATTATCTATCAAAAGTCACTACGCTTGCACCTTGTACCACAGAGATACCTCTATAACAGCTAGAATTTCTCCTGTCAGTACTGTCTAGAGTGCTGAAAACAGCACACCATTGCCAAGCATTTTAAAATTGCTAAAGCAGCTTAAATTACATTTTTTACTTTTCCCCTTAGGTAGTGAACTGTGTTTGTGCGATGGCAAGCGGAAAGCAAATATACCTTAACATGGAAAGAAATGGAAAAGAAAATATTGTGAATTATTGTAAAGGGTTCTGCAAAAAGGATTTGAATAATGCTTCATGTACCTTATTTCTGTTGATTCACCTCAGTTACACCTTCAGCCACAAGTTCCAAACAAGTATATTTTCTTGAAAGATTACTATCCAGAGTGCTGTCGGCTATGCAAAGCCACCAGGCGTTTTTGAGCTACGTAAGACAGCCTAAACTAAATTTGTCACGTTTTTCCTTAGGTAATGCACCCTGCTTATGTGATGCCATGCAAACAGCATATTCACCTTAAAAAGAAAGTAAATAAAAAAGTCATATTGTGATAAACTGCAGTGTGATCTCTACAAAGGATTTAAGCATTATTTCATCTGCCTTATTCCTCTCGATTCACTTCAGTTGCACCTTTTATCAAAGAATTTGACATCTGTCAGGTACATTTACTGAAGAAAGTACTCTCCCTATTGTGGAGTACTGTACAACAATGCCAGGCATGTTTGAGCTAACGAAGGCAGCCTAAAAAAGAAGTTATATTCTTACCATAATGTTCTATCTGTGTTGTGATGGGTCTCAGTTCCATCCTTGGAACTGACTCGTCTGATATAACAAGCTCGCGTCAGCCAAAAAACTCTTGAGCTAAGTCTTACCTATAGTGCCCCTCTCCTCATCTCTTCAGATCAAGTTTGCCTGTAAGGAAAGAAAGTGAAGGCTTTATCTGAGCAGTTGCCCTATCAAGTAGCTAGGAGCAAATCCAAACCTCCGGGAGTCTTTCGGATGGGGGAAGGAGGGTGGGATGTCATGAATGAATGAAGATCAACAACACAGATGGAACATTATAATAAGAACATAACTTCTTTATCTGATGTTGTTAATCTTCATTCATTCATGACTGATGGGACAGAATCCCTAGCTACTTTATGTCCTGGGAGACCCTATGGAAGGTTATTCCTGAACACCATTGAGCCAAAGGATGCTCTTCCCCTAGAGACCATATTCAATTTGTAATGAGTAATAAAGGTATGAGGTGTAGCCCAAGTGGCTGCTGCAAAAATGTCATCCATAGAGGCTCCAGAATGAAAGGCCACCAAGGTAGACACTAATCTGGTGGAGTGAGCCTTGACTTTAGTTAGAAGAGTGATTTTGTTCTGTTGATAAACAAAGGTAATGCAATCTCTCAACCATTTTGATAAAGTGACTTTGGAAACTGGCTTTCCCAGTATTGGACCTGAGAAGAAGAGCAATAATTAGTCCGATTTTCCGAATGATTTAGTTCTGGTTAGGTAAAAACATAGTTGTCTATGTATGTCTAGCAAATGCAAACAGTATTCACCTTTGTTGGAACAATTTGGGAAGAAAACTAGTAAATCAATGGACTGGTTGAGATTTGAATCTGAGATAACTTTTGGTAGAAAGGAAGGGTTAGTCTGAAGCTATACACTCTCTTTGTGGAAAATTATGTATGGGTGATTTACACACAAGGCTTGTAACTCTGATATCCTCCTGGCTGATGTGATGGTTACCAGGAATAAGGTCTTCCAAGACAAAAACTTTATATCACAGGAGGCCAATGGCTCAAAGGGTTGACAAGTTAAGGTTTGTAAGACTAGTGTCAAATTCCAAGGTTCAATAGGATCTTTAAGAGGTAGTCTCAAATGCATGACTCCCTTTAGGAGGTCTTGCAAAGGCAGTGGGATATCAAAGAAGAATTATTACGGCCATCATGAAAATTGGAAATAGCTGCTAAATGGACTTGGATAGTGGAGGCTGAGGCTCCTAATTGACAAGTATTCTAAGAGCTTATGAATCGGTGCTGAGAAGGAGTCTAGTCTTTGTTCTTTAGCCAGATCATAAACCTATCCCATTTACTATGATAAAGTTTTCTGGTAGATGATTTGTGGGAAGCCAGAAGTATCTTTGTACTGGGGGAGATAGATTAGTCTGCCTGGTAATTACTGGAAGTGGAGAAACCAAGCAGTCAGCTTGAGACTGGGTAAGTTGGGATGAACCAGCCCCTGTGGATGAGGCAACAGTCCTGGGGTTGGATCCAGGGTTCATGGGCGGTGAACTAGGTGAGGCCACAGGAAGGGGAACCAGACTTGATGGGGCCAATAGGGTATGATGAGGATTACTTTGCTTCACAATCTTTGTGCTTTATTTAAGAACTGTGGAATCAGGGGAAAGGGAGGAAAGGCATAAAGAAGTCTCAGGGGCCAACCATGTATCCGAGCATCTCTCGGTGACTCCCCCTGAGGAGGGATCAAGGCGAAGTAGCTGATGCAATTTGTGGTTCGAGGGAGAGGCAAAGAGATCGCAGCAAGGCTGGCCCCAACAACGAAAGATTTGTGTTGCTATAACAGGATTGAGAGACCACTCGTGAGGCATCAGAATATTTGTGCTCAGTTTGTCCACAATCACATTGGAATTCCCGGGAATGTGCATTGCTATCAGAAAGTGGTTGGAGGTTATCGCCTATTGCCACATTCTCAGTTCTTCCAGACATAATGGGTAGGATCTGGTTCCTCTTTGCTTGTTGATGTACCAGACCACTGACATATCGTCTGTTTGGATAGCAATTGTCCCTGAATGAAAGGTGGCTTGGAATGCTTGCAATGCTAGAAGCACCGCCCTCAGTTCTAGGACATTGATATGCAGATTGGCCTCTAAGGAGGACCAAGTGCCTTGGACAGTTCTTCCATGAAAATGCCCCCCGCCAACCCTATCAGGGAGACGCCCGTGGTTGCTATAGCTTTGGGTTGAGGGGTGAAAGGAGCGACTCCATAACTCTTCTTTCTGGCTTCATCCACCAACTCAGATCTTGTTTGCAATGGTTTGTTATGCGAATTGGGTAAGACATTGGGTGCGTCATTATAGACCACTGAGAGGCCAGGAGCCAGTGAAGCAGCCTCATATAGAGTCTCACCAGTGGGTCCAGGGTGATCATTGCTGCCATCGAATCCATAAGTTGTAAGACCAGTTGAGCTGGAACTAGATCTCGAGAGATTATCGCTTGTAGTTGAGATCTCAATCTTTGTAACCTGTGATGAGGTAGTGCAACTAGTCAGGATTTTCTGTCAAACATCACCCCGATGAATTCTAAGCTTTGAACCGGTACTAGCTTTGATGTTTCCTTGTTTATAGAGGTGCCTAGCATGTCTGCTAGTTTTAAAGTGTAGTGTATGGCTTGAAGCAGTAGACTCTTGGTTGAGGCAGTAAGGAGCCAATCATCTAAATATGGAAACACTCGGAATCCTTGCAGTCTCAAGTGAGCTGTTACTACTGCCATGCATTTGGTGAACACCCTAGGGGCTGCGGTGAGACCAAAGGGCAATACTCAAAATTGATAGCTATTGGCTTCCAGCTGGAAGCGGAGATACCTTCTGGATTGTTTTTCCATTTTTTATGTGGTAATATGCATCCTAAAGGTATATGAAGCACATCCAATCATCTTTTTCCAGGAATGGAAGGAAAGACTGAACTGTGACCATCTGGCATTTGGTTTGTCTGACGAACTTGTTCAAGATGCTGAGATCCAAAATTGGCCTCCAGTCCCCTGTTTTTTTTGGCACTAAAAAGAATCTTGAGTAAAATCTGGATCCTATTTGGTCTGGTGGGACTGTTTGGATGACTCTTTTTTTCTAGCAGGTTTAGAAGTTCTTGTGCTGCTGCATCCCTCTGACTGAGTGGAATGTCGGGGATTTGCCTTAGTGGCTTTGGATAAAGATTGAAGGGAATATGGTAGTCTCTGGTTGTTATCGTCTGCACCCAGGAATCTGAAGTTATTGATTGCCAGGCCAATGGGTGCAAAGAGAATCTTCCCCTGACTGCTTCCAGAGGAAAGCAATTGGGCTGCTCTTCAGGAGCGCTGATAGGGCTGCCCAGAGAAGGAATCCCTGGAGCCCTGGTTTCGGGGGCCCGCTCTGCCACGGGAGGGGCATCTTCTTAAAGAGTTTCCCCCTCTGCCCTGCGAAGAGAACTCACCATGTGTGTCACAAAAAGGCCAGTGGGATTTTTTGGCCCACATCTTCTCGCCTCTATGATTCCTGGTATAGGATCGTTGAGGGACAGAAAAATGTACTCCCATGGCAGATAGGGTCTTTCCATCTTTCTCACACCTGGCTAAAGTATCTTTAACTTTTGGGTCAAACAAGGAAGACTCATCAACAGGAGCATTGACAAAGGAAGACTTGAAGGGGTCCGCAGAGTCCCACAAGCAAATCCAGGCATGATGTCTCATGACAACCCCTGAACCCGCTGTTCTGGCTGCCCCCTCAGTTGTATGGGAGATCAGCCACATGAAGGAGTTAGAAATGGACTCTAAGGTGGCAAGCTGTGAGGCAACTTTGTCACGTACCTCATCAGACAATGCTCCCGCCAAGGTTCCCAAAAGGTCTGTAATCAGGTCTCTCTGAAGATGGGTAAAATTTGCCAGATAGTTCAATAACCAGATGGTGAAGGTCACTGAAGTGTAAACCCACTTCCCTAGTCTGTCAGTTGTCTGGGACTCCCTGTTCAGAGGATGGACGGTTGAACTTTCTTCAGCAATTTCTTTTCTAGTGGCTGCCACCTCCACCATAGAATCTACTGCCAAGCCTTTGGACCAATGTGGGTGATCCTGTGGAGGAAAGAGAATTTTATCATGCCTCCCGGGAATTGTCTCAATGGTGTCAGGGGCCTTCCAATTGTGTTGCACAATAAGCTTGACTAGCTCATCCACAGGCAGGGTCATCCAGAAAGTAGAGGGTTGAGCACGGAAAGCCTACAAAAATACATATTCCTCAGTAGAAGGGTTGGCAGGCTTGCAGTCGCACCTTTGTTTCAGAATCTCCTGTATATCTCCAAATGAGATATCCTCAGGGGGCGACTGTGGGGACCCTTCTCCCTTATTGTAATCTGTATCCTCAGTTAGGGATTCATCAGGGGAATCAATGTGCATCCTCGTGCATGTTTTCTTGTGGGGTGGCTCTTCAGGGGGACCAGCTGAAGAGGACTCCGAAGAGTGGGCTCCCTGTAATAGTGTGTCTTACTGCTCCCATGCCCGATGTCCCATTGTAGTGGGCTGTGTCAGCTGCACACCAGAGGAAATATGTGTATCATGATCTGGCACCAAAGGGGCCAACGGCGTGCTTGCAGAAGCAAGGGCCCTTTCTATAACCTGGAAGGCAGGCCCACCTAAAGAGGGATGGGAGCCTGGAACCATGAAGGACAACCTAGGAACTAGGGTCACACCCCACTCTGCTGTGCTCGCCTCCAGGGTTAGAGCCATGAGAGGACTTGGAGCAGTCGAAACAATCAGAACCGTAGACGGTGCTATAGAGAAAATCAGCAACAAACTAGGGATCAAGGTGCTGACAGGTCAGTCATTGATCCGAGGGTGGATCAGCTCTGAATGAGCCATGGTCCACAGGGAAGGCTCCAGAGCCATGTTAAGGTGTACCACTGGAACTGAAGGAGATGGCACTGGGATCGGAGTTGGTACAGAGTACTCCAAAGCCTGTGGTGAGGTAGAAGGATGAACGTATGTTGGAATCCGTGAAGAAAACCCCCCGGCTCCAGGTGGGAGGGAGGTGCTGGATGGGGTTGGGATGCCTCTGGGTGCGAGGAGCTGATCAACTAGCTTCACTATGTTTAGCTCCGAAAGATTCCTGGTTGAATAGGTGGATAACTCTGAAGGGGACTTTGGCTGTTCAAGGAATGGGCTGAGTTGTTGTCCAAAGAAGGGGTTGATGGACAGGGAGTATCTTGTTCTGGCTACAACTTTACCTTTCTTTCCAAGATGGCTGCCGACTAGTCTAGTCCTTACTCTCTGAGCTCCTCACAGCTATTTAACTTTTGTTTTTTTTTTACAACTTTACATCAACCTTTTTCCTCAAATTTTTATACTAAAAGATTTTATAAATCTTTTCTACATTTGGATTATTTTTCTTCTGGAATTATTATCCTGGGATTTATTTTACCTCAGAACATTCTTGGTCTCTCTGCTGGGACTCCTACTGCTCCAGTCTGTTCCTGGTTCCTGGTATCCTGTTAACTGCATTCCATTTCTGGGCATGGCTACAAAATCTGACTCCATGGAGACTCAGCCTACAAAGGCCAAATATACTTCAATGCTCTCTCCTGAAAAGATTCAGGTTCAAAAGACTGAAATCATCTAGACAACCTACAGAAACTTTTAATGTAAGTAATAAAGATTTAAATGGCTCAAATTTCCTTTTAGAAGAACTAAAAATAGCATTAAAACCAATCCAAAGTGCTATACAAAACTTTTCAGAACAGTTTACAGACTTTAGTAAATCTTTAAAGCAAATAAACGATAGTATTGTTACTATTGAAAATAAAATCTTAGCTTTGGAGGTTAAAACAGACTTATTGGAAAGTGACTTTAAATCTAGAGATAAAACTGTTTCAGATTTACAAGCTAAAATACTGGATCTGGAAGCCAGGAGTCGAAGAAATAACATCATTATTCGTGGTTTACCTGAATCTTATGACAATAAAAACTTGTTATCTGTGACTAAAAATATCGTTGAAACGCTGTTAAATTGTGAAGCTTCTTCAAAATCTATAATTGTAGAGAGAGCACACAGAGCACTGCGTACAAAGCAAGATTCTTCCACACCAAGGTTAATTTATACTAAGTTACTAAACTTTCAAGACACTTTCCAGATCCTAGAAACTGCTAAAACAAAGAAACAATTCATATGGAAGTCTCACAAACTATCATTTTCCCAAGATCTTCCTGCACAGATCAAATTAAATAGACAAAAACTAGCCCCCTATTGTGCTGACTTGATAAAAAGAGGGATTAGATTTCGAATGGCATATCCTAATACCTTGTCTTTCACAGCTAATGACAAAAGATTTGTATGTTCAGATCCTAAAGATGCAAAAGACATTTTTCTTAAAACATTTAAAAAGCTTCCTGACACTGTATCTTAATATTCTACTGTTTAAGAACTACAATAAGGTTTGATCTTTTCTTTTCTTTAATATGACAGTATTTGTGTTACATGATTTGTAATTCTGGTGTGACATAATTATATTACCTTAAGAACTTGTCATGTAATTTACACATGATGGATTTGGTGTGACAGTGTGCAGTGACAGGATATATGCTTGTTAGATTTGTGTGGATTAATAGAAGCATTTAAATTCATGTATTTACTTTTTTCTCTTTCTCTCACATATGCTTGCTGTGTAAATAGATAATATGTTAATTTTACTACAAGCTTTGGAGTTACAGCCTTCTGTGTAAGCTAAATGATTTTTGGAGGGAAAACATTCCATCTCAACATTCTAGCAAGAAAATCTTCCCCTCAGAGTTCCAGCTGATGCTCTGCATGAACATGCGCACACTACAGTCTCTCTGAGATGGATGGTGATGTCATCATTTGTGAGGAAAGAAGGACAGTTTCAAATACACAAGTCTGCTTGTTTTCAACAAGTATTCAATAGCACTAACTTTTTAATAGATCTGGCTATTATTTAAAGTGTTTTCTCTTCATAAATGAAGGTTGCTTTTTAAATTTAAACAGATTCATGTCACATAATATATTCAGTGACTTTTAGTGTGTCTGCATGACTTCAAAGCAAGCTGCTACTTTCATAAAGCAGAGTGAAAATGTTTCTGGAAACAAATGAACAGGTTAGTTTTATATATTAAAATTCTAAAGGATGTGTAAAGAAATGAACATATTTTCCTATTCAGAATATTTTTTCATACAATATTTTATATTATACTGAAGTGTTTAATTTGACAAATGTTACAAAGTATACCTGTTCATATGAAAGTTTCATGTTCTTTCTATTCTCTGCTCTCTCTCTTCTCAGAGGCTGGATGTGATATTTATGATTAGTAGTTTATGTTTAAGAAAGCCTTTACTTATTTGAAAGGTTTGAAATAACTATCTTTAATATGATTAGCTGAATCTACATGTATATATTTAAGCCCTTAGATTTACTGCATTTAGCTTGCTTGTTTCTGTTTTAATTAGATTTTCAAAATGTTTACTTTAAAAGCCTTGTCTTTTCATGCTGTTTTGCTATGTTACATCTATAGCTTAGAAGAATAGTATGGCTATATAACCTAACAGAGTCATTAGCAAAATATTCAAAAAGTAGATTTAAAATTATATGTATGCACATTGTTGTACATTCAGTCCAATATATATGATGCTGTTTAAGTTACTATTTAATAATATAATTATACTTTATTCATGTATATTAACTAGTGTTAAAACCTTACAGCTTATAATATTTCATTTTGAATAGTTCCTGTACTATTATTATCTAGTTAATAGATGCATCTCCAGACTGAATTGTTTTTCATTTTGAGATATGGTTGCTTGGTAGTTGTTTGTTGCTTTATTTGAACTATAACTAAATACTCATTCTACAGGTATTAGTGCTTTTATCATACTAATGGTCATGTTGATTAATGAAATTATCACTAAAGTACTAAAGAAGGTTCAGTAGATAGTGCATGACTATTATCTTTAGTTCAGTAATGCTATGCTTATTTACTTATATTATAATGTTACCAGTTGGTTTTGTTATACTTATATATGTTATCTTACATATCTTTCAGTTTTAATTGTATTACTTCTTATGATAGAGTGTTCTAGTTAAGCAGAGTGTGATTTATTTATTATTTACTTGTTTCTCTTTCTCTTGAAATACTTGAGGAAATACATTTAATCACTATAAATTTCAATTTAAGGATAGGAGCTTTAGATTAGTATTAGAAGTAGGGATTAAGCATGTTGGACGTCTTGAAATTAGTTAATTTTGTATATATTTTTAGTAGTATTACTCGGACTTTATGTTATGTTAGGCTTCCTTTGAGTAATTTGTATTCTAACTTGAGGTTATTATTATCTATAATTACAATGTTTTTCATGTTCTTCTGCTCTTCCTTTATCACAGGGGATTGGTGGGTAGGCACTAGGGTAGGATAAAGGTTATTATTATACATTTCATGGTTCTTAAAAACCTTTTTCTTTTTTTTCAACAAATGTTATTTAATGACTTGCTTGAATACTTAAAGACTGTTTTTTCTTTTATTTTTTCTTCTTCTTTTAATGTTGTGTTGGATTTGCACCTTGAGTTCACTTTTATAGCATCAATAATGATTATACTTGTAGAATATGCCTGTTGACATAATTTTAGATTCTTGGAATGTTAGAGGCATTCAGGATAAAGCGAAAAGTCACTATTATTTCATATGATCTTTAAATCACAGGCTAACATTTGTTTTATTCAAGAGACCCATATTTCACATATTGATTGGAATAAAGAGTTAAAAATGGATCAAAAGATTATAGCTTCAGGTGACTCATCTAACTCCAGAGGTGTAGCTATAATCATTAAACAAAAATTAATTGGGAATATTATTGATGAGAAATTTGATGATGAGGGAGGTGGTGCTTATTTACGCTTCTATTGCTGGTTTGGACAAACCCTTGTTAATTTTAAATCTATATGGCCCATGTAATTCACAACATTTGTTCATTTTAAAATTTACAATATTCTTGCATCCTATAAGGATCATCATATTATAGTGGGTGGTGACTGGAATGCAGTTATAAACCCTGTAATTGATCGTTCCGCTCCACTGTCACCTATAATCTTCAATCTACTCTGGCTATAAATGATTTGATGACAGAATATAATTTAATAGATCCCTCCGCACTGTTAAAAATATAAACAAGAATGATATATATACTTATTATTCTAAGTGCTATCATTCGTGGTCCAGATTAGACTTCTTTCTAATTTCAGATTATATTTCAAAATATATTGTGGACTTTACTACAGAACCCAGATTCTTTTCGGATCACTCAAGAATTTCACTAAAATTGAACATAAAACCCAATATCAAAAATAAAACTATGTTTAATAAGTGGACCTTGAATAATAACTTATTGTCAAATGAAGATATTTGCAAACAAGCTTCAGAAATCCTAAATGAAATGGTGAATAGTCTTGAATCATCAGACATTCCTTATGACATACAATGGGCTGCATGTAAAGCAAGATTAAGAGGTTTATTTATTAGTAAAGCTGCTTTTTCAAAAACAATACTTTAAGAAAGAGGAATTCTTAAAATCAAGAATTTCTTCGTTGGAAAATCATCTTAGTCTGAACTATGATGCTACTTTAGAAAAACAAATTTTTGATTGTCAGAAAGATTTAATTCTGCTTCACCAAAATAACCTCTCCTTAGCTGAACAAAAGCTACTTGCTTCATATTCAGAGCAGGCCCAGGTTCCATCTAAATTGTTAGCGAGAATTATTAAAGTTAACTTCAGAAATCCAAATATTACATCTTTATCTTATAATAACAGATTATATAATACTGATGAAGAGATTATTCAACTTTTCACCTCTCTTTACACTGAGTTATATTCAGGTTCTTCTAATTCTGTTAAAGATAATCACTCAAAACTCTTTTTAGACTCTTTGCAGTTCCCTAAACTTAATGATAATCAGCAAAAACTACTTTCTACCCCTATATCGGTACAAGAAATCTCGGATTCAATAGATAATCTTAAATTGGGTAAATCTCCGGGACCTGATGGTTTTACTCCAGAATTTTTCAAAACTTTCAAATTGGTAGTTTTCCCTTTCTATTTAAAGTTTACAATCATATAAGAGTTAATGATATCTCAGATATTCATTGGAACACATCCAAAACCATTCTAATTCTAAAAAATAAAGATAAATCTGACCCAGTAAATTATAGACCCATTTCTTTAATTAACATGGATATTAAGATTCTGTCATCTATTCTGGCTAACAGATTGAAACGGATTTTACCCTCAATTATCTCGTCAGATCAATCAGGTTTTATGTCTCAGAGACATGCTTGGGATAATACTCTATCTTTAGAGACTATACTTCATCTCATTAAGAAAAATCCAAACCCTATATATGCTTTGATTATAGATGCATCAAATGCCTTTGACAGAGTATGTTGGAACTTTCTATTTCAAACTATGTTATGTTTTAATATTCCCTTATTCTTTATAAATTTTTAAAAGTTTTATACAAGAATATGTTTACTAGACTATACATTAATGGTCAATTTTCTGCTCCGATAAAGATCACTAAAGGAACAAGACAGGGTTGTCCATTGTCCCCTTTTCTTTTCAACATTTACTTAGAACCTTTGCTATTGTTTATTACTCAAAATACTTTTCATAACATCCCTAGAATTCTTAATACTAATATTCATTTCTCTGCTTTTGCAGATGATTTAGTAATCTACTTTCAAACTCCATTATCTAATTACAGAAAAATAATGAATTCTATTGATTATTTTTCTTTGGTTTCCAACTATCTTTTAAATTCTACAAAAACTCATATTTTCCCTTAAATCATTTAGCACACAAATCTTTTTGTTTCCAGACGATCATTTTCAGTTTACTTATAATATAAAATATTTAGGAATCAATTTAGAACACAATAATAAATCTTCCTTTCAAAATAATATTAATAAATTATGGAACTCTATATTGTCTGATATGGACAGATGGAAGCATCTAAACCTTTCATTTCTTTCAAGGGTGGCCATTATTAAAATGAATATTCTGCCTAAATTTCTTTACCAATTCTCATCATCTGATCAGATAATTTCAAAAAATTTTTTTGAGTCTGTAAATAAAGCTTTGGCAAAATTCACATGGTTCCCTAAATCTGTTAGAATTTCCTATTCTAGATTGTCATTTTCGAAGGACAAGGGAGGTTTGGGTTTACCTAATCTTTATCTCTATTATTTGATTGTCTCATCCAATAAACTTCTTACTATCTCTAAATTCAATAACACTTCTTATCCAAATCACTCTTTATGGATAAAATTATGGTATAATTATGTCATTTCTAATAATTTAAATCCTGAAGCTATTCCCTTTATCTCTCTGGATAGTTTATTTATTAAAAATATATCTACAGTATTTAAACAAAAGATTAGAGATTTCCAAACCTTACTCAAAATGTGTAAACTAGAAAAGATCTCGCACCATGTTCAGCCAATTCATCTAAACCCAAATATATTATTGGACAATAAACTTTTGAACTTAACAAACTATCCTTTAATTAAAAATCTAAAAGTAGGAGATGTTTTGAAATATCTTGACTTGCCTTTATCTGACTGGCGTAAGTTATTGAAAGTAAACTGGAATTACTCACCAATTCTTACACAACTAAGAGCAATAATTAAAAACAAATTTGTATCTCTGGTCCCCATAGACTCACAATTGAAAAACCTTAACACGATTATCAAAATACTTTAGTATGAAAGGATACGGAACAGGGTGAACGCCCAAACCAGACAGCTACAATAAAGATAAATATCAAACAAGAGATTTGGGCGAAACACAGCTCAAAGAAAATAAAATCAAATGTCATAAATCTATCGTATCAAACGTCAGTCACCACAGTGGATCCAAGAAGTAGACATCCAAGTAAAAATCCGTTCTTTATTACATACAGGTACCAGAGTTAGCGCTTTCACCTTTCGGTTTCATCAGACTCAATACAAGGTACGAAACTGATGAGTCTTAAATACTAATAAAGGCGGGAAAACACTTAATTAAGCTCATTAACAAACAAGCTCTATCGATAGAAAATACATACATCTATATAAACTGCAAATGCTTTAAACTACAAATACACCAGACCTAATGGTGTCACTAAAATCTCATACACTAGCTTAAAATAATATTTCATAAAATACAGAGATAAAACAGGATAAAACAAATACATCACAACTGCATATTTATTTAACTCTAAGTCTCCTCATCCTTAGAAAAGGTTTCAATGAAACCTTAGCATTGAGACCAGGGGTCATATCTGACCTGAGCTTCAAAATCCAAACATTTTCTCTATTCTCAGTAAACGCCCAAATATCGCCTCCTCTACTGGTAACATTTATGGTCTCAATGATCCTAAACCTAAATGTATGTGTACAGTCTGTATCCATCACATGTTTGGCCAGTGCATTGGTACCATTCTTAATTCTGATGTTATACATATGCTCACGCATCCGATCCCTTAAACTTTTAGTTATGTACTCACCATAACTTCAGATGTTTGGGATCCATCTCGCCTACATTCTGAATGATGGGTTCGGAGCCGATCCCTCGGCTCCGACTCGGCACGCTTATGCCAAAGAGCGAAGTCTCTTATTGGCTGAGCTTACTATATCCCAGGATGCACCACCATCAGTCCCCCAGATCTAGTTTGTCCGCATACATGCACACATACATACCCTGCTTATATAACATCGTCAGATGAAACAAGATAAAAACAGTGGAGCTCAAAACCGTTCTATCTCTTCTGATCTGCAAGGCAGGGGAAGGAGGGTGGGTATCAGGAATGTAGAGATGGATCCCAAACATCTGAAGTTATGGTGAGTACATAACTAAAAGATGTTATGTGATCTATCTCGCCTACATTCTGAATGATGGGACAGCGTCCCTAGCACCTGAATCCTGGGTGGCTCACTGGAAAACACTCCTGAGTACCGTGGAACCAAATGAAGCTCGTCCTTTAGATGCCACATCCAATTTGTAGTGGGAAATGAAAGTGTGTGGGTTGGACGAAGTAGCAGCACAAATTTCGAAATAGCGAGCTTGGAATGAAAAGCTATAGAAGTAGCCATAGCTCTGGTAGAATGAGCTTTGATAGATGATGCAAGTTGCTTATTTGAAGAAGAATAGGCCTGAGTTATGCAATCTCTGATCCATTTTGAGATTGTAGCTTTTGTGATGGTTTGGCCCAATTTATTATCTGAGAAGGACACAAACAACTGGTCTGACTTACGAAGTTGCTGAGTCCTGTCTAAATAGAAGCGTAATTGCCTGTGAACATCCAATTTATGGAGAGTGTATTCTGCTTCATTAGAGAATTTTGGAAAGAAAACTGGTAGTTCTAGAGATTGTTGAAGACAGAAACTAGAGCAGACCTTCGGGACAAAGGATGGATTAGGCCTGAGAGATACTCTATCTTTGTGGAAAATTAGATATGGTGGTTTAATAGAAAGGGCTTGAAGCTCTGAGACTCTTCTTGCCGAAGTAATAGCCACTAAGAATGCCGTTTTCCATGACAGATATTTTAATTCGCATGTAGCAGCCGGTTCAAAAGGGGGGAATGTTAATGCGCGAAGCACTAAATCAAGATCCCACGGAGGTGCAGGATGAAAAACTGGTGGTCTTAACAGACTCGCACCCTTAATGAATGTTTTGCATAGCCTGCTGCTCATCAAGGGAGGATCCGTGGATTCATGGAATTTAGAGATAGCAGCTAGTTGAACTTTAATAGTTGAGACAGAAGATCCCTGATTAAATAGGGATGTTAAGAATTTCAAAACCTCTGGGACCGGAGCAGTGATAGGGTCTAAGCCCTTGAGTTGAGCCCAGATAGCAAACCTCTTCCACTTACTGAGGTACAATTTGTTAGTGGTGGGTTTGTGGGCCGAAGACAAAATGTGAACAACTTCCGGGTCTAGTGTGTCTTCTAACTAAGGTCGGAAGTGGAGGAGCCAAGCTGTCAATTTCAGAGATTGAAGGGACTGATGCCAATGTCCCGACTGATGGATTAGCAAATCCGGGATCAGGTCTAAGGTCCACGGATCGTCCACTGCATGCTTTTTCAGATAAGGAAACCATATCTGACGAGGCCAGTATGGGGCAATCAGAATCATTGAAGTCCTTAGCTGAGAAGCTTTTTGAATGACTTTGGGAAGGAGTGGAATTGGAGGAAAAGCATAAAGCAACCCTGTTGGCCAGGGTTGTGCTAAAGCATCCATGGCCGGTACTTCCTGATGTGGAATCAAGGAGAAGAACCTTTGGCACTTGGTGTTTTGTGGAGTCGCAAATAGGTCGCAGCACGGCGTCCCCCATCTCTTGAAAACCTGGGCTGCTACTGTGCGGTTTAGAGACCATTCGTGAGGAGAGAGAATTGTCCTGCTTAACTTGTCCGCCAATACATTTGACTTTCCCGGGATGTGGGTAGCTACCAAGAAGCGGTTGGTAGCTACCGCCCATTCCCACACTCTCATGGCCTCTCTGCAAAGGGGATACGATCTGGTCCCTCCTTGTTTGTTCAGATACCAAACCACCGACATGTTGTCTGTGTGGATGGCGATGATGCCCTGAGGAAGGAACTTGTGTAAGGCCTGTAGGGATAGAAGTACAGCCCTCATCTCCAACACGTTGATGTGGAGAAGAGCTTCGTCCGGAAGCCAGGAGCCCTGAACTAGCCTGCCCAGACAATGCCCCCACCCTATCTGGGAGGCATCTGTCGTCAGGGTAGCCACTGGAGGGAGAACAAAGGGTTTTCCTGATCCAAGTTGGATGTCTGAAGCCACCAGCGCAGGTCCCTTTTGCATGTTTCCGTAATCATGATGTGATGATTGAGGGAAGATCTTGAAAGGACCATTGAGTTGATAAGAGCCACTGAAGAATCCTCATGTGTAACCTTGCTAGAGGAACTAAAAGTACCGTGGCAGACATTGAGCCTAGAACCTGTAGGACCATCCTGGCTGGGGCTTTGGATCTCGAGATCAGAGCTTGAACTTGGCCCTGTAAGGTTCGGATCCTTTCGGCAGGAAGAAAGACACGCATCAATCTTGAGTCTATCTCTGCTCCTATAAACTTTATGCTGAGAGGGCAGCAAGACAGACTTTGACCAATTGAATGTAATCCCCAGGGAAACACCCAGGGAGATGGTGGCTTTGAGGTTGTCCATAAGTAGATGCCTGGTGGTGGCAGTCAGGAGCCAGTCGTCGAGATAGGGAAACACTTGGAATCCAAGGCTCCTCAGGTGAGCCGTCACTACTGCCAAACACTTGGTGAACACCCTGGGGCTGTGGTGAGACCAAAGGGCAGAGCACAAAATTGGTAATGACTGGCTCCCAGGCTGAAGCGCAGATATCTTCTGGACGCCTGATGTATCAGTATGTGATAATAGGCGTCCTTGAGGTCTATGGAGCACATCCAAACATCCTTCTCCAACAACGGGAGAATGGATTGCAACGTGACCATTCGAATTTGGATTTGAACGGATAGGTTCAGTCTGCTGAGATCCAATATTGGCCTCAGGTCCCCTGTCTTTTTTGGCACTAAAAAGAACCTGGAGTAATTTCCTGATCCGATTTGGTCTGTGGGGACCGGTTGGATGACTCCTTTTGTAGCAGCTTTGAAGCTTCTGCGGCTGCTATTTCCCTTTGACTGGGTGGTGGGTCCGGGTTTTCTCTTGGACGGAGGGTGAGCATTTGAATGGGATGGTGTAACCTCCGGCAATTATCCGAAGCACCCATCTGTCCTGAGTGATTGACTCCCAGGCTTTTAGGTGCTTGGCAAACGACACCCGACAGGCTCTGGAGCAGCACAGCCGGGCAATCCCCCATGTCGTGTGGGAGGCTGAAGAGCCACGAAAGGACTCATGGTCTCCAGAATTGTGGGGCCCTCTGCGCCTCTGGGACGGCGTCTCCCTGAAAAATTTCCCGCCCTCTGCCTCTGGACGGGAATCTTCCTGCTGTTGGGAGAAAAACTTGAGATTTTGAACCACATTTTCCCCCCTCCTTTGGCCTTGGGGTAAGGCCGAAGGGAGTGGAATAACGGGCCCCTACGGCAGATAACGTTTTCCCTCTTGCTCACAGCGGTAAGGGTGTCTTTCACCTTGGGTCCAAACAATGAGGACCCATCAAAGGGAGCGTCGGCGAAGGAAGACTTGAAGGCCTCCAAACTGACACAAGCGGAGCCAGGCCTGTCTCGAGAGCCACGCCTGTGCCTGCCGCTCTACCGCCCCTTCGGCATAGGATATGAGCCTCATGGACGAGTTAGCAATTGGCGTAAGGATAGCCAACTGAGAGCTAACGGACTGGGCTAGCTGCTCAGGTAGGTTACCCGAGAGGAGTCTGACAACTCCTTGACCAGATCCCTCTGAAGCCTGGTAAAATGTGCCAAATAATTCAGAGACCTTAAGGTAAAGGCCGCTGAAGTCAGGGTGCTTCCGTACCTATCCTTACTCCTAGACTAATTTTTAGGAGCATGTATGGACGTTGAAGCCTCTGCCACGTCTTCTTGTATAGCAGATGCCATCACTATGGCATCTACAGCCACGCCTTTAGTAAGGAACTCCTTCTCGGGGAGCAGATAAGAATTTGTTTGGACGAGAAGGGACTGGTTCCACAGTATCCGGGTGTTCCCGCCCCGACAAACTAAATCCAGAAGCTCGTCGGGCGGAGATAGCCAGGAGGCGGAGGGCAGAGCCCCAAAGGCCTTGAGGAGTACTGATTCGTCCGCAGATGGGGGTTTGGACATCCAGCCGCCTCGTTGTTTGAGGATCTCTAAGATGTCTGCAAAGGAGACATCATCCGATGACGACTTAGGGGACCCCTCTGCATCATCCATATCCGTGTCCGATGTGATAGACTCGGGGAGTCCACGTGCTTCCTCTTGCACGATCTCTTCCTTGGGGTTCCTCTGGAGATGACTCGAAGAACCCTCAGGAAGAGGGAACCCCACTGGGGTAACCTCAGGCCTCGGGCTCCGCTGGCTACGGACAGGGGAACTGCCAAAGACCCAGTCTCCACGCCCAGGGAAGGTGCTGGTAAAACCGGAGAGATGGCGAAGAGGATTTGGCCAAGGCACTCCTCATGGCTCTGAAAGCCGGACCTCCAGAATCCTGGGAGCGCCCAGTCTCCGGGGCCATGATAGTAGACGGAAGTCCCGCAGCGAAGCACCGAGAGGAGGCTCGGAACCGAAGCATCGGTCCCAAACATCACCTCGGGTCCAGCCGAAGAAGTCCGTACCAAACTCGGACCCGAGGCCGGGTTGGAGTAAGGGTGGAGCCGACCCTGAGATCTCCACTGGCTCCAAGAGCACCTGCTCGACGGAGCGAAGCAGTCGGAGGAGGAATAGCAATGGGGTGGGTCATGGCCATCGGCTCCGAAGCCAACTGGGTCGGAGCGAAACAAATTTTGGAAGACTGGGGACTGGAAAAGTCTTTGGAGCACCCTGTCTATATCAGAATCCGACATTCTCGAAGACCGAGAGGAGACAGAACGGGTTCGAAGACCTCTCCTCGGCCCCAAGGGACTAGAGGACCGGCTCCGAGGCGACTCGATGAGAATCGGCGCCGAGGAAACACACACCAGATTCCATCGGTGCCGAGGTAGACTGGCGCCGAGGAGGAAGTGTCTGGCGGCGACCCTTGTCGGCTCCGAGAGCAGTGGAGCCGGCGAAGGTGACCCGCCTCGATGCCCCAGCCATCGGCTCCGAAGCCAGAGGGGTCGATACTGGAGGCATCGAGGCAGACCGTTCCGACCTCGGCTCCGAAGTCTTTGGAGCCGAAGGAGAGGCCTGCCTAGGTCTCTTGGCAGTCGGATCCGACGGACTGGTCGGAGCCGAAGCCCTTTTCTTTTTGGCAGGAGTCGGAGCGGAAGACAAGGCTTCTTCAAAAGAGGGTTTAATCAACCCTTTAAGAATTAATTTATTTTTCCTCTCCTGGAGGACCCTAGAGGAAAAAGCGTGACATACGCTGCATGACTCCTGCAAGTGCTTTGCCCCTAAACAATAAACACACAATAGATGGTCATCAGTAACAGACATCTTAAAAGCACATTTAGTACATTTTTTAAAGCCCGAAGGCCTAGGGGCTTGAGACATGATGTTAAACAATTTCTGACAGGAAATTTAACAACTGTAGAATCGCTTATGACAAAAAACCGAAGGCTTACAGAAACAGTGTAAAACACAACCTTGTGTGTAATAACCGGGAACTTTAAAACACTAAAAAGTTCAGTTATACAGTTTGACCGAAAAGGCCCTGGATTGAAAGGGGGGCAAAACAAACTCTACCCAATCACCCACAAGAAATTCCACTACTCAATCGTACACAACAGGCAGCAAAAGGCAGCAATAGCCGTTAAAACGGCTTTTGTGAAATACAAGCACAAAAACTGACAGAAAAAGTAGTTAATAAAAGCTACTCAGCCCAGCCAGCTCGAGACCACGTCCTTGCAGTTAAGCGGCAAACGAGATCTGGGGGACTGATGGTGGTGCATCCTGGGATATAGTAAGCTCAGCCAATAAGAGACTTCGCTCTTTGGCATAAGCGTGCCGAGTCGGAGCCGAGGGATCGGCTCCGAACCCATCATTCAGAATGTAGGCGAGATAGGATCACATAACATCATCTGTTCGTCTTACCTACATAGAACGACGAACAGGTGTTGCACGTAGCCAAATATACAAGATCTCTAGACATACAATCCCCTCTAGCCTTAAAAGAATGAGAGATATAGGTGATGGGATGTATAAAAGCTTGGTCACTACAAATAAAATCACAGAAATTACATTTACCACACTTCATGGTCCCATATGGCTTGAGTATCATAGTTGTTACCAATATTCCTGTCACATAATAACCTTTTAATATTTTTCTTGTTCTTATACCTAAAACGTGGACAGTCACCAACTATACTTCTAATATGTGGATCAACCATCAGGATGTCCCAATGTTTCCTCACAACATCCTTAACTACACCAACATCTTTGGTATAGAACAATGAGAAAGCAGTAGAACCTGTTGAAGATGTAGCAGTGGCAATAGAAGTACCTGATGAACCAGTATCAAGATACATGTCTGAAAAATATGGGGCAGCTGCTCCAGATCTTAACTCAAAAATATCCTCACGACCTATCATGATATCATCAGTCTTATACCCCCGAGAAGCCAACCTACTATCCAAATCTGACAAATCCTGATGAAAACCATTATCGGTGGGATTATATCTAGAGGTCCTCATACTCTGCCCCCTGACAATGTTGTGAAAGATATAACCAGGGTGCATACTATGTCGATGTAAAATGGAGTTCTTATGACACGGCTTTCTATATACTCCAGTATTAATAGAACCATCATGTAACCGCTCAACAAAAATATCTAGAAAAGGGAGCCTAGTATCAGAAATCTCATAGCTAAACTTAAGATAATCTGTACAAGCATTCAAATCTATTATATAGGATTCTAGTTGTTCTACTGACCCCTTCCATAACAGGAAGAGGTCATCCACAAAACGCCTGTAAAAAGAAACATGTGCCAGAAAACTGGGATGGGAAGTCATGTAACTTATTTCCCATTCAGCCATGAAAAGGTTGGCGTAGCTATTGGCACAGGACGTGCCCATAGCCACGCCATCCAATTGTAAAAAGAACTCCTGTTCAAAGCAAAAAACATTGGTATGCAAAACAACATCCAAAAAAGTTAACAATACACAAATCCTTTCTTCACTATACCCAGAATGGTTAAGGAGGTGGCGTTTGATGTAATCCAAGCCTACATGGTTGGGGATAACAGTGAAGAGGGAATTCACATCCATAGTGACAAACAAATACTCATAGTTGTCAGATACACTGTTCAAGTGATCATAAAGGTCAACCAAAAACTGTTTGGTATCCTTCAAAATAAACTGGTGAGCATCAACGACAGGATTCAAATATTTCTCTAGATATAAAGAAAAGGGCTTGGTCAACCACCCACCACCTGACACAATAGGTCGAAGTGGTGGATTAACCAAACTCTTATGAATCTTAGGCAACCCTTTAATGGAGGGGACTAAAGGATGAGGTACCTCCAGAAAAGAATACAAGGAGTCATCTATCAAGCCCTTATTCAACAGATCCTCTAAAATGGAATATATCTTGGTACTATAACCAGCTAAAGAATCAAAGGGAACACGTTCATAGAACTTATTATCACCTAGCATAACCCCAACCGCAGCTGAATAGTCACATGTGTCCATCACCACGATTCCTCCTCCCTTATCAGCTGGCCTCAATGTGATAGAGAAATCATTCATCAATGTTTTAAGTGCTGCCCTTTCAGCATGTGTCAAATTGTCCTTCCTCCTTTGTTTAACATTACTCATCCTATACATATCATCCTCAACCATTTTACTAAATGCTCCCAATAATGGATGCATGGGGGGGACAAAAACACTGGGTTTCTTGAAGCCACTAGATGTGTGACTACCCTCATTGTTGCCATTAAAAATCAACTTCAATGATAAATTCCTAACAAATAATTTAAAGTCACGTAGAGACTCCTCTAAAATGCTGTATGTGGTTGGAATAAAGGACAACCCTTTAGCTAAAACAGACTCTTCAGCACAAGAAAGGATCCTAGAAGAAATGTTAACTACTAAACAGTTTCTTTCCCTTGCCACATCTTCTTCAAATTCATGTTCATGGGTGATTCGGCAGGCAGTTTCCTTTTCTGCCTCCCCCTGCTCTGTGATCTCAACCTCCCTTCCCTCTGATAGAACCTGATAGGAAAAGGGTGGGACTTATCAAACCTTAGTGCCTGCTCACTAACATGAGAAGTGGTAGTCGGAAGTACCTCAGGCACACTACCAGGTATGCTAGTCTTACTTCTGACCACTGGACAATGCATAGAGGCAGGACTGCCAGAAACTGGGTTGCAACCAGTGGCAACATCAGTTACAGTTTAGTAGTTAACATTTCTTCTAGGATCATTGAAGTTGATTTTTAATGGCAATTTCAATGGACAATTTGACACATGCTGAAAGGGCAGCACTTAAAACATTGATGAATGATTTCTCTATCACATTGAGGCCAGCTGATAAGGGAGGAGGAATCGTGGTGATGGACACATGTGACTATTCAGCTGCGGTTAGGGTTATGCTAGGTGATAATAAGTTCTATGAACGTGTTCCCTTTGATTCTTTAGCTGGTTATAGTACCAAGATATATTCCATTTTAGAGGATCTGTTGAATAAGGGCTTGATAGATGACTCCTTGTATTCTTTTCTGGAGGTACCTCATCCTTTAGTCCCCTCCATTAAAGGGTTGCCTAAGATTCATAAGAGTTTGGTTAATCCACCACTTCTATTGTGTCAGGTGGGGTTGTTGACCGAGCCCTTTCTTTATATCTAGAGAAGTATTTGAGACCTGTTGATGCTCACCAGTTTATTTTGAAGGATACCAAACAGTTTTTGGTTGACCTTATGATCACTTGAACAGTGTATCTGACAACTATGAGTATTTGTTTGTCACTATGGATGTGAATTCCCTCTTCTGTTAACCCCAACCATGTAGGCTTGGATTACATCAAAAGACACCTCCTTAACCATTCTGGGTATAGTGAAGAAAGGATTTGTGTATTGTTAACTTTTGGATGTTGTTTTGCATACCAATGTTTTCTGCTGAACAGGAGTTCTTTTACAATTGGATGGCGTGGCTATGGGCACGCCCCTGTAATAGCTACGCCAACCTTTCATGGCTGAATGGGAAATAAGTTACATGACTTCCCATCCCAGTTTTCTGGCACATGTTTCTTTTACAGGCGTTTGTGGATGACCTCTTCCTGTTATGGAAGGGGTCAGTAGAACAACTAGAATCCTATATAATAGATTTGAATGCTTGTACAGATTATCTTAAGTTTAGCTATGAGATTTCTGATACTAGGCTCCCTTTTCTGGATATTTTTGTTGAGCGGTTACATGATGGTTCTATTAATACTAGAGTATATAGAAAGCCTTGTCATAAGAACTCCATTTTACATCGACATAGTATGCACCCTGGTTATATCTTTCACAACATTGTCAGGGGGCAGAGTATGAGGACCTCTAGATATAATCCCACCGATAATGGTTTTCATCAGGATTTGTCAGATTTGGATAGGAGGTTGGCTTCTCGGGGGTATAAGACTGATGATATCATGATAGGTCGTGAGGATATTTTTGAGTTAAGATCTGGAGCAGCTGCCCCATATTTTTCAGACATGTATCTTGATACTGGTTCATCAGGTACTTCTATTGCCACTGCTACATCTTCAACAGGTTCTACTGCTTTCTCATTGTTCTATACCAAAGATGTTGGTGTAGTTAAGGATGTTGTGAGGAAACATTGGGACATCCTGATGGTTGATCCACATATTAGAAGTATAGTTGGTGACTGTCCACGTTTTAGGTATAAGAACAAGAAAAATATTAAAAGGTTATTATGTGACAGGAATATTGGTAACAACTATGATACTGCCCCCATATGGGACCATGAAGTGTGGTAAATGTAATTTCTGTGATTTTATTTGTAGTGACAAGCTTTATACATCCCATCACCTATATCTCATTCTTTAAGGCTAGAGGGATTGTATGTCTAGAGATCTTGTATATTTATTACGCAACACCTGTTCGTTCTATGTAGGTAAGACAACAGATGTTTAAGGATCGGATGTGAGCATATGTATAACATCAGAATTAAGAATGGTACCAATGCACTGGCCAAACATGTGATGGATACAGACTGTACACATACATTTAGGTTTAGGATCATTGAGACCATAAATGTTACCAGTAGAGGAGGCGATATTTGGGCGTTTACTGAGAATAGAGAAAATGTTTGGATTTTGAAGCTCAGGTCAGATATGACCCCTGGTCTCAATGCTAAGGTTTCATTGAAACCTTTTCTAAGGATGAGGAGACTTAGAGTTAAATAAATATGCAGTTGTGATGTATTTGTTTTATCCTGTTTTATCTCTGTATTTTATGAAATATTATTTTAAGCTAGTGTATGAGATTTTAGTGACACCATTAGGTCTGGTGTATTTGTAGTTTAAAGCATTTGCAGTTTATATAGATGTATGTATTTTCTATCGATAGAGCTTGTTTGTTAATGAGCTTAATTAAGTGTTTTCCCACCTTTATTAGTATTTAAGACTCATCAGTTTCGTACCTTGTATTGAGTCTGATGAAACCGAAAGGTGAAAGCGCTAACTCTGGTACCTGTATGTAATAAAGAACGGATTTTTACTTGGATGTCTACTTCTTGGATCCACTGTGGTGACTGACGTTTGATACGATAGATTTATGACATTTGATTTTATTTTCTTTGAGCTGTGTTTCGCCCAAATCTCTTGTTTGATATTTATCTTTATTGTAGCTGTCTGGTTTGGGCGTTCACCCTGTTCCGTATCCTTTCATACTGATTTATTGCATTGCTGCTCGTATTGGAACAGGGGCATGGCTGATGTCGTAGTTGAACAGATTGAACTACCTTACGTGATTAAGGACACTGCTGGTGGTAACGCTAGTAATAGCGTTTTTGTCAGTAATACTAATAGTATGACTGGCTCTAACAATGACAGTAGGAATATCAACGCAGGTGGCTCTACTACTGAAAGGTTTACGGAGTGCCTACGAGAACGCATGAATCCTTTGGCACTCTATCAGGAACCGGAAGGGTCGCAGGAGGATGACGTTGGGTCGATAGACCAAGAAGGACTTCGTGTTACCTTGGAAGCCATGGAATCCGATTTTATTAAATTAAAAAAGATGCAGATGCAGAGGCTGCATTTTGATGTTTGTATACAACGGCGGATCATCCCGAGGGGTCTACGGGTCCTGAAGATGCCGACGACTGGGACTAGCCATCCGGAGTTGCTGTTTCGATGGCAACAACTAAATATTGAGGTAAGCCTCAATTACATGTGGCTACTAAATGAATACTTTGCTCCTCTGGAGGAGGAACTTAGACGTAACATACAGGTAAAGCATGAGCAGCTAATTTCGAGTTTTTCTTTACCAGTGGTTGATTGTTATTTGAGCCAGATGCTCGACTCTGTTGGGCACTATGAACGGAGGTTATTGGAACAGAAGAGACAGAAATTACATAGGGACATTGTCGATTTTCGACGTGGTAACATTTTCACTTGGCCTCGTACTAATCAAGGATCTATAAGTAATGTGACTGCTAACAGTGATAATATGAATGGTGCACAATTGAGCACACGCAATTCTGGACTTATGGGACAAATAGAACTCCACAGTGATGGCGTTGCTCCTGTCATCAACTGTGGGGTTGATAAGAATGCTATTGGGACTAGTAGTTTGAGCTCTAGTGCTGTTAATGATTGTATGAGCTCTGATAGTACGGTGAACCGCACCATTAATGCTGTTAATACTGTTTTGACTGTTTCTGGTAGGAATGTAACTGATGTTGCCACTGGTTGCAACCCAGTTTCTGGCAGTCCTGCCTCTATGCATTGTCCAGTGGTCAGAAGTAAGACTAGCAGACCTGGTAGTGTGCCTGAGGTACTTCCGACTACCACTTCTCGTGTTAGTGAGCAGGCACTAAGGTTTGATAAGTCCCACCCTTTTCCTATCAGGTTCGATCAGAGGGAAGGGAGGTTGAGATCACAGAGCAGGGGGAGGCAGAAAAGGAAACTGCCTGCCGAATCACCCATGAACATGAATTTGAAGAAGATGTGGCAAGGGAAAGAAACTGTTTAGTAGTTAACATTTCTTCTAGGATCCTTTCTTGTGCTGAAGAGTCTGTTTTAGCTAAAGGGTTGTCCTTTATTCCAACCACATACAGCATTTTAGAGGAGTCTCTACGTGACTTTAAATTATTTGTTAGGAATTTATCATTGAAGTTGATTTTTAATGGCAACAATGAGGGTAGTCACACATCTAGTGGCTTCAAGAAACCCAGTGTTTTTGTCCCCCCCATGCATCCATTATTGGGAGCATTTAGTAAAATGGTTGAGGATGATATGTATAGGATGAGTAATGTTAAACAAAGGAGGAAGGACAATTTGACACATGCTGAAAGGGCAGCACTTAAAACATTGATGAATGATTTCTCTATCACATTGAGGCCAGCTGATAAGGGAGGAGGAATCGTGGTGATGGACACATGTGACTATTCAGCTGGTTAGGGTTATGCTAGGTGATAATAAGTTCTATGAACGTGTTCCCTTTGATTCTTTAGCTGGTTATAGTACCAAGATATATTCCATTTTAGAGGATTTGTTGAATAAGGGCTTGATAGATGACTCCCTGTATTCTTTTCTGGAGGTACCTCATCCTTTAGTCCCCTCCATTAAAGGGTTGCCAAAGATTCATAAGAGTTTGGTTAATCCACCCCTTCGACCTATTGTGTCAGGTGGTGGGTGGTTGACCGAGCCCTTTTCTTTATACCTAGAGAAGTATTTGAGACCTGTCGTTGATGCTCACCAGTTTATTTTGAAGGATACCAAACAGTTTTTGGTTGACCTTTATGATCACTTGAATAGTGTATCTGACAATTATGAGTATTTGTTTGTCACTATGGATGTGAATTCCCTCTTCACTGTTATTCCCAACCATGTAGGCTTGGATTACATCAAACGCCACCTCCTTAACCATTCTGGGTATAGTGAAGAAAGGATTTGTGTATTGTTAACTTTTTTGGATGTTGTTTTGCATACCAATGTTTTCTGCTTTGAACAGGAGTTCTTTTTACAATTGGATGGCGTGGCTATGGGCACGTCCTGTGCCAATAGCTACGCCAACCTTTTCATGGCTGAATGGGAAATAAGTTACATGACTTCCCATCCCAGTTTTCTGGCACATGTTTCTTTTTACAGGCGTTTTGTGGATGACCTCTTCCTGTTATGGAAGGGGTCAGTAGAACAACTAGAATCCTATATAATAGATTTGAATGCTTGTACAGATTATCTTAAGTTTAGCTATGAGATTTCTGATACTAGGCTCCCTTTTCTGGATATTTTTGTTGAGCGGTTACATGATGGTTCTATTAATACTGGAGTATATAGAAAGCCTTGTTATAAGAACTCCATTTTACATTGACATAGTATGCACCTGGTTATATCTTTCACAACATTGTCAGGGGGCAGAGTATGAGGACCTCTAGATATAATCCCACCGATAATGGTTTTCATCAGGATTTGTCAGATTTGGATAGTAGGTTGGCTTCTCGGGGGTATAAGACTGATGATATCATGATAGGTCGTGAGGATATTTTTGAGTTAAGATCTGGAGCAGCTGCCCCATATTTTTCAGACATGTATCTTGATACTGGTTCATCAGGTACTTCTATTGCCACTGCTACATCTTCAACAGGTTCTACTGCTTTCTCATTGTTCTATACCAAAGATGTTGGTGTAGTTAAGGATGTTGTGAGGAAACATTGGGACATCCTGATGGTTGATCCACATATTAGAAGTATAGTTGGTGACTGTCCACGTTTTAGGTATAAGAACAAGAAAAATATTAAAAGGTTATTATGTGACAGGAATATTGGTAACAACTATGATACTGCGTCCCCATATGGGACCATGAAGTGTGGTAAATGTAATTTCTGTGATTTTATTTGTAGTGACCAAGCTTTTATACATCCCATCACCTATATCTCTCATTCTTTTAAGGCTAGAGGGATTGTATGTCTAGAGATCTTGTATATTTGGCTACGTGCAACACCTGTTCGATGTTCTATGTAGGTAAGGCAACAGATGTTTAAGGATCGGATGCGTGAGCATATGTATAACATCAGAATTAAGAATGGTACCAATGCACTGGCCAAACATGTGATGGATACAGACTGTACACATACATTTAGGTTTAGGATCATTGAGACCATAAATGTTACCAGTAGAGGAGGCGATATTTGGTTTACTGAGAATAGAGAAAATGTTTGGATTTTGAAGCTCAGGTCAGATATGACCCCTGGTCTCAATGCTAAGGTTTCATTGAAACCTTTTCTAAGGATGAGGAGACTTAGAGTTAAATAAATATGCAGTTGTGATGTATTTGTTTTATCCTGTTTTATCTCTGTATTTTATGAAATATTATTTTAAGCTAGTGTATGAGATTTTAGTGACACCATTAGGTCTGGTGTATTTGTAGTTTAAAGCATTTGCAGTTTATATAGATGTATGTATTTTCTATCGATAGAGCTTGTTTGTTAATGAGCTTAATTAAGTGTTTTCCCGCCTTTATTAGTATTTAAGACTCATCAGTTTTGTACCTTGTATTGAGTCTGATGAAACTGAAAGGTGAAAGCGCTAACTCTGGTACCTGTATGTAATAAAGAATTAGAAGTTATGTACTCACCATAACGTTCCATCTGAGTAGGTGTATTCATTTGTCTGCAACCTGTGGGTTATGGATCCGATATCGGATCCGAACCGGCATAGTTTCCAGCTATGGATCCAAGCTCTCAGCTCCTCCCCTCACCCATAATGCCCTGCTCTACCCTCATGACCTCAGATCGAGTTTGCCAAAGCAACAATACCCTCAAAAGGGTAACCAGTAATATGCAGGAAACTGAAAGGCCAGGGGATAGGAGGCGGGAGATTGCAGACAAATGAATACACCTACTCAGATGGAACGTTATGGTGAGTACATAACTTCTAAATCTGAAGTAGGATATTCATTTGTCTGCAACCTGTGGGACAGAGTCCCCAGCTACCTGAATCTTGGGCGCCATCATGGAAGGATATTCGAGCACCGCTGAGCCAAAGGATGCTCTACCCTGGATGCAAGATCCAACTTATAGTGAGAAATAAATGTATGAGACGAAGCCCATGTAGCTGCTGCACAAATATCATCCAGAGGAATCCTAGCCTTGAAGGCTGCTGAGGTAGATACTGACCGGGTTGAATGGCATGAACACCTCCGGTGCGGGCCTTCCTGACGCTTGATAAGCCAATAAAATGCACTGTGAAATCCAGCGGACAGAGAAACTTTGGAAATTGGCTTGCCCAAATTGAATTTTGCAAAGGAAATAAACAGCTGGTCGGATTGCCTATGACCAGCTGTCCTGTTGAGATAAAATCTTAGTTGCCTGTGAACATCTAGTGAGTGTAGCCTATATTCACCTTTGTTTTCATACTTAGGAAGAAAACAGGAGGTTAATAGATTGATTGATGTTTGCTTCAGAAGCGATTTTAGGAAGGAAGGACGGGTTGGTCCTGAGGGAGACACGGTCCGGATAAAAAACCAAGTAAGGAGGTTTAGCTGATAAAGCTTGAAGTTCAGAAACTCTCTTGGCTGATGTAATGGCTACCAAAAAGGCTGTCTTGTAAGACAAGAATTTGAGGTCCACTGTAGCCGGGCTCGAAGGGGAGCGGTCAAGGCCTGTAGGACCAGAGAAAGGTCCCAAGGAGGAACTGCTTGCTTAATAGGGGGCCTGAGAAGGAAAGTACCTTTAAGAAAGGTTTTGCACAATTTGGCTGACATAAGAGGATTAGACTCTTGACCAATGTGATAGTGAGAAATTGCCGCCAGTTGAACTTTGACTGTGGAACTGCTGGCACCATCATTAAAGAGAGAGGTTAGAAAATCAAGCACTACGGGAGAGGAACCGTGAAGGGATCTAGGCCTTGCCGCCCGCCCACACAGAGAAACGTTTCCATTTGCTTGGTAAACCTTTCTAGTGGCTGGTTTATGAGCCGCCACCAAATGGCCTTTACCGTGAAGAAATACCGAGTCCTTATCAAGAGTGGAACTGGTGCTGCCAAGCGGTCAGCTTCAGGTTGTCCAGGTTCGCTGGAGGAATGCACGATGGATGGGATATCAGATCCGGATGGGATCTAGAATCCAAGGAGGATTCACCGAGTGAGACCTTAGGAAGGGGAACCAGATCTGTCGAGGCCAGAATGGAGCAATGAGAATCATTCTGCAACCCACCCGAGAGGCTTTCTGAAGAACTTGCAGCATCAGAGGCAAGGGTGGATAGGCATACAGAAGACCGGGTGGCCAAGCATGCACCAGAGCGTCTCTTGGGGTACCTCCGGGAGGAGGTATCAGAGCGAAAAAACTGTCGCACTTGGTGTTTGAGGGAGAGGCAAAGAGATCGCATGAAGGGTTCCCCACTGCGGTAATATGCCCGCTACTTGACAATTGAGAGACCACTCGTAAGGGGTCAGAATGGTGCGACTGAGCTTGTCCGCTAGGATGTTGGACCGACCCGGAATGTGCGTTGCTATGAGAAAGCGATTGGTGGAGATTGCCCATTCCCAAACTCTCATGGCCTCTCGACAAAGAGGGTAAGACCTTGTTCCCCCTTGCTTGTTGATGTACCAGACAACAGACATATTGTCCGACTGAATCGCAATTGTCCCCAAGGGAAGAAAGTCCTGAAGTGCTAGCAACGCTAAGAGCACAGCTCTCATCTCTAGAACATTGATATGCAGTAAGGTCTCTGTATCGTTCCACGTGCCTTGGACTGTCCGCTCCGCAAAGTGCCCCCACCCGAGGCGGGAGGCGTCCGTGGTCACCGTGGCGAGAGGGGAGAAGACAAAACCTCGGCGCACCGTGGAGATCCGGGGAGTGGAGCCACCACAAGAGGGACCGCTTGCAAGCCTTGCTGATCGCTATGGGATGATACATGGGGAGAGCAAGGTAAGACCACTGTACTAAGAGCGCCCACTGTAGAATGCGATATTGAGCCTGGCAAGAGGAAGAAGAGCTATCGACGAAGCCATGGACCCTAGAGCCCTCAGGACCAACTCCGCTGGAACAGAACATGAATGGAGAATGGCCGCACCTGGAGCTGCAGATTCAGAATCCTGTCCGCAGTAAGGAAGGCTCAGAACTCCTTGTGTCTAGTCTGGCCCCTATGAAATCTAAGAGCTGAGTGGGTGCCAGGTTGGACTTTTTTGTATTTATTGTGATGCCCAGAAATGGAGCAAGATGGAGAAAGGAGTCTCGCCGAGAGAAGTAGATGCCTTGTTGGGGCGGTAAGGAGCCAGTCGTCCAGGTAGGGAAAGACCTGCACCCCTGAAGCCTCAGGTGGGCCGCTACCACTGCTAGTACTTTGGTAAACACCCTGGGGTCTGTGGTGCGACCAAAGGGAAGGTCCCGGAACTGGTAGTGACTGGCTCCTTGCCGGAAGCGGAGAAACCTCCTGAGCGCCTGTCCATTAGGATGTGGTAGTACGCTGCCCTTGAGATCTATCGAGCACATCCAGTGGCATTCTCCCAGAAGGGGGAGAATAGATTGTAGAGTGACCATTCGGAATTTTTCTTTGGGAACTGCCAGATTCAGGAGAGAGAGGACTAGGATTGGTCTTAGTTCCCCGTCTTTTGGCACTAAAAGAACCTGGAGTAGAACCCTGATCCGATCTGGTCTGGGGAACGGGCTGGATGGCTCTTTTCTAGCAGATGTCCAATTTCTGCTAAAGCGGCCTCCCTTTGACCGGGTGGTACGCCTGGGAGGGACTGCATCTTTGGAAGGTGAAGGAAAGGAATGTGATATCTCCTGGATATGATTTGGAGAACCCAGCGGTCCGATGTTAGGGACTCCCAAGCCGCTAGGTGCCCCGAACGCCCGACTGCCTCCAGAGTAGAGCAGTCGGGCAGCCCCTCAGGGCTGCTGCGCGGGCCGTTCAGAGAAAGGTTCCCTGGACCCGAAGTTTCTGGGAGCCCCTCTGCCTCTAGGGCGGCGCCCTCCTTGTCCTCCTCTGCCACGGAAGGACTGGTTGTCCGGAGCAGGCTGGGACTGCTGCGACTTCCGGAACCACATCTTCTTCTGACCCTTTTGGTTCCTAGAATAGGGCCTCTGGGGTGCAGAGAAGCGGATTCCGACGGCAGACAGCGTCTTCCCGTCCTTCGCGCTCTGGGTCAACGTCTCGCGAACGGTCTTGCCAAACAGAGCAGAACCATCAAAGGGGGCGTTCGCAAACGACGCCTTGAAGGGCTCAGAGAAATCGCAGTGGCGGAGCCAGGCCTGACGCCTAGTGACCAGTCCTGTCCTCAGCTCTAGCGGCGCCCTCCGTAGCATGGGAGAGTAGCCGACAGAAGTATTCGTGACTGACCTTAGAGTGGCCATTTTGGTGGAGTGCAGAGCTCTGTCCTCCTCCGAAATGGACTCAGGGGGGGATGCAGCGTACTCTTTAATAAGGTCTCGCTGCATCCGAATAACATGTGCCAAATAGTTCAGCGCCTCACCGAAAGGTCGCCGAACTGAACATCCGCTTCCCCAAGCGGTCCATCATCCGAGACTCCTTGCTCGGTGGGTGGACTGAGGGACTCTCCTGAGCCAGTTCCCTCTTTGTGGCCGCCGCCATCAACATGGCATCTACAGGAGGCCCTTACTCCAATGGGTCCTGTCAGAAGGCGGGCTAAGGATTTTGTCAGGTCTTTTGGGAATTGGCTCCACGGTGTCCGGTTCCTTCCACGCCTGGTGGTAATAAGGTCCACCAGGGGTCGGCAGGGGACACCCAAGAGGTAGACGGGCCCGCTTCAAATGCCTCCAAGAACACGGACTCGTCCGAGGAAGACTTGGGGCAGACCACCCCTGATACGGAGTATTTCCATGATGTCTCAAGGAGACATCCTCGGGGTGACCGTGGGAGCCTTCCCTTCCTCCAAGTCCGTGTCTTCAGTGAGAGACTCAGGGAGTCAATGTGCCTCCTTAGTATGCTTGAGGAGCCTCCTCTGGGGGCTGTCAGAGGAGTCCTCGCAGCCATTTGCTCCATAGGAGCAACTTGGGGCACAGAAACGGGCTGTCCCAGGGCCGGATGGTGGAAGCCTGGCCCAGTGCAGAGGAGGCGGACGGAGCCGGCAAGTGCCGGGGTCCGGAGACCCTCAACAGAGCCCTCTCCACTACATCAAAAGCCGAAGGAGCCGACCTCACCAAAGGATCCGACAATCGGCTCCCCTCGGATCCGAAGAGTGGATCGGAGCCGGCGCCGCACTCGGATCCGAAGGACAGTGCGCTCCGACACAGACGGGCGCCGCGAGCACTGATCCCCGGATCCGGCTCGGATCCAGGCTCCGAGATCGGGTCCGACGCACTGAGGGCATGGTCGGATCCGGCACCAGTACTATCGGATCCGACCTCCCCCTCGAGCTGCTCGGCTCCAGCTGCTCCAACCCGGAAGCGGGTCGGAGAAGGAGCGATAGGCTTGAAAAAGGGTGTTGAGCTCCCCCCCGGCGCGGGGGGAGGCAAGAGCACTCCCATCTGCATCTGGGCCTGGATGAACCTTCGCATCATCCGTCCAGATCAGCATCCGAAGGCTATGGGTAGATCTCGACGAGGCTACCGAGGTAGGCCTGGAATGCCGCCACGATAGCCTCGCCGGAGATCGGGTCTCCTCCTCCTCAGGACCCGTGAGAAGCACACAGGTGACCGGAGCCGAGAAGGAGGAGACCGCCACAGGAAGCCGGGGAGAAGCTCGCTGGCAGGCGGGGTCAAACAGAGGTCTCGGCCCGCCGCCAGGTGCTTCTCCCTCCGTCCTTCTTAGAAGCATCCTCTCCTGTCCTGGAAGCGGGAGTTTGAGTCCCAGGAGCAGGAGGGGTGCTACAGGGGAACAGCTGCAGCCGCAGGAGTCCCCGGCGAGCGGGGTCGGAGCCGAGTCCGGCGTAAAAGACCCGCCAGGACCAGCTTGGACCTCCGCCTCCTCAGTGCCCTGGGGTTGAACCCTGCACAAATGGAACAGCCAGATGTGAGGTGCTCAACCCCAAGACACTTTAACACACCGAGTGTGGCCATCAGCCGGTGAGAGCTATGGCCACACTCGAGCATTTAGAAAGAATGACTTAGGCTGGTCAGCCATAGTCAAACTTCCCAAAAGTTACAGAAGTAACTTAACAAAAACTAAAAACAAGCACACAGGCCTCACACACACTCTACGCATTCAGCGAGGGAGGGAATAAAAATACTACTGTAAATTAAATTTAAACTAAAAACAGTCAATACACAAAGGGAACCTACAACTTTCACACAAAAAAGTTTAAAGAAAGCAAAAAATTTCTATTTTTATACAAGAAAATACCACTTAGCTGAGAGCTAAAGAAACCACATCCAGTTACCAGCGCGGCAAACAAGATCTGAGGTCATGAGGGTAGAGCAGGGCATTATGGGTGAGGGGAGGAGCTGAGAGCTTGGATCCATAGCTGGAAACTATGCCGGTTCGGATCCGATATCGGATCCATAACCCACAGGTTGCAGACAAATGAATATCCTACTTCAGATCGGATTTTTACTTGGATGTCTACTTCTTGGATCCACTGTGGTGACTGACGTTTGATACGATAGATTTATGACATTTGATTTTATTTTCTTTGAGCTGTGTTTCGCCCAAATCTCTTGTTTGATATTTATCAAAATACTTTCATCATCTGATAAAATGCTCTCAAACTCATATAAATTAATTAATTCTTTAATGATGGACCACAACTGTCTTTTATCTAATGTTTGGTTGAATTATAATTCCCAATTGTCAGAATCTCAGAAAGTCCTGGCTATTAGACACACTAAGGAATTTATCCCTTTTAAAAAATTAGCATACACAATTAATGATTAATAATGATGCCTACTTTACCCCAATCAAATTAAACAAATTTAACCCAAATAAGTCCCCTTCGTGTTCATGCTGTTCTCATCCCCAAGCAGACCTCCTTCATATTCTATGGTATTGTCATTTTTCTCACAGATTGTGGACATCTTTGAAAGTCAGACTGCAGAAAATGGGATATCAAAATCCATGTTGACGTGGAATTTGCTATTCTACATATTCCATTGATTCATCTTTCAAAAGTTGATATTCATGTTATCATTTTTATTTGCTCATTACTAAAACTTTATATAATACAAAATTGGATTGATCGTTCTAAATTAAAATGGGTTACTTTCCAGAAAATGGCTTTTAAATTTATTGATGCTCAAAGATACTTAGGTGGAAGTCAAAAAAAAGCTATTAGAAAGGTTGTGTTAGAAAAGGTTCTAAACATATTAAATAGTTAATGTTAAATATTTTTTTTTCTCTCAGGTTGCCTAACTTGTATATAGTGTACATATGGTGTATGTTTTATTTCTAAATAACTTATCAAAATCTCATGAAGGTTGTTATCACTAGATGAATCGTTATATGTTCATTTATGCCTTCTTGTTATGTATAATCTTTTAATTGTCTTGCTATTCATATAATTAATAAAAACATTTTTTTTTGAAAAAAAAAAAGTTTACCTTTCAGCACCGAGGTCGAAGGACCCGAATATTGTGATGGGGAGGGAGTGACCACTTTAGAGGGAGACACTATTTTTGGTGCCAAAAAGGTGTCTGGTACCGCGGAAATAGTCAGCACCATGGTAGAGGTTAAGGTGGTCGGTTCCGTAAAAGAAGTTGTCATCAGCACCATAGAGGGAGTTTTAGGTTCTGTTGCCAAGAGTGTTGGTACTGACAGTTTGGAGTGTTTAGTCTTTGTTTCAGTAGGTGTCTTGGAAGGCTTTGGTTCCCTAGAACTGGGAGAAGTTGGGACCGAATGACTTCTATTTTTTATGGCTCTCTTTGGAGGTGTTGAAACCTCCGCCTCAGATATTGCCTCAGAGAAAGGAGTTTTTAGCAGTCCTTTTAATATTAATTTATTTTTACACTCAGCTAATGTATGAGAGCCAAATCCTTTACATAGTTCACAAGGAGGTTGAATGTGGAGATGGAAAACTCCCACACAATAGACACAAGAAAGATCCCCATCAGAACTGAGCATATTTCTGCTACATTTATTACTTAAATCCTGTAGTGCCCTTCTTATCCGACATTATATTAATCTAATTAGAAAACAAAACCCAACAGCACAAATCAGTGAAGGTAAAGCTGTACAATAAGGAGAAATACAGAAACACACAGTCAAGGGAGGAACAGCACAATTTCCTCTCTTCTACTTTTAACTTTTTTTTTTTTTTTTTTTTAAGTAAATAAAGAAGAAAAAGAGAAAGGAGGGGGAAATACCAATGATGGTATGATATTTACCATAGGGGTAGGAGGGCTGTACCACCAGTGGTACAAAGAAATACCAAACTGGTAAGAAAAAGGAGAAAACAACTATTGGAGATATAAAAGAGTAAGATAGACGAAAAATTATTGAAGAAAATAGAAAATATAACTACTTAACTGGAGAGCTGGCTTGACACGCCTTGATAAACTATGCGGCAAACCAGATCTGAAGAGATGAGTAGAGGGGCATTATGGGTAAGACTTAGCTAGAGAGTTTTGGTTGATGTGAGCTTGTTATATCAGCTGAGTCAGTTCTGAGGACGGAACCAAGAGAATGAGTGAATGAAAGAAGATTAACATCAGATCTAAATTTTTCACTTTTTTCCCTAAGTAGTGAACCCTGTTTGTGCAATGCCAAGTGGAGAGAAAATGTACCTTAAAATGGATTACGATTGAAAATTAATTACTGTCCATTATGGCAAGGTGTTCTGTAAACAGAGTTTGAATGATTCAATTCACCTCAGTTATATGTTGTGGCAGAGCGAAAGTTACCCGACAGGTGTATTTTCTTGAATGATTACTATCCAGAGTGCTGCCAGCCTCACAAATCAGCCAGGCATTTTGAGCTACCTAATGCAACTTAAACTAAATTGTACATTTTTCTCCATAGGTACTGAACTGTGTTTGCACATTGCCAAGCAGACAGCATACATAGAACAGGTACTGATGGGGAAAAAGAAGTTATGTTCTTACCATAACGCCCATGTTTGTTGTCCTGTATCTCGCCTTCCTTCTTTCTCGTTGGGTTCGGAGCCGATCTCGGCTCTGACTCAGCCACTTCTAAAGCTTGAAAAGTCCTTACTGGCTCAAGGCTAACCCCTTATCCCAGCATGCTTAGCAGTAGCTACCCAAATCTTCTTTGTGAGAACTAACCACTAGATAGGAGAATTATAATTTACCAAATAAAGGTGGTAACTAACCAATACTGCTTCCTTGTACCAAACAACAGGACAATAAAGGTGACAAGGACTATACCAATAGTTGAAAAGCACAGGAAACTCAGCCAAAACAGCCAAAAAAAGGAAATTCCTGTCAATAATTCAGGATAGGGGAAGGAGGGAGAGAAGCTAGATGGAAGTCGAGATACAGGACAACAAACATGGAACGTTATGGTAAGAAAATAACTTTATGTTATGTTGTCCATCTCGCCTTCTTTCTGGTTGGGACAGCATCCCCAGCACCTAAATCCTGGGTGGCTCACTGGAAAAGAGACTTCAGAACCAGCATCTAATGGAAGCTTGGCTTGAAAAGCTATGGAGGTAACCAAGGACCTAGTAGAGTGTCCCCTTACCTTTCCCGACAGACACATTCAAACTCATACATAAGTAATATTATCGGACAGCCATTTTGACAAGGTCACTTTGGAAACTGGTCAGCCTTGCTTACTTTGTGAGAAGGATACAAACAGCTGATCTGATTTCCTGATGTCCTTGGTTCTTTGAAGATAAACCGTAACTGCCTGTGGACATCCAATTGATGTAGCTTATACTCTGCCTTGTTGCCATAATTTGGAAAAAATACAGGGAGTTCAATGGACTGATTCAAATTATACTCTGAACAGACTTTTGGTAAAAAGGAAGGATTTTTTCTCAGAGATACTCTATCCTTGTGAAAAATCATATAAGGAGGGTGGATGGAAAGTGCCTGTAACTCGGAAACCTGTCTAGCTGATGAAATTGCAATCAGGAAAAGGGTCTTCCATGATAAGAATTTAAGAGAACAAGCAGTGGCTGGTTCAAAGAGAGGGAGGATTAGACGCTAGTACTAAATGTAAATCGCAAGGATGGAGAGGTTCTCAGATGGGAGGCCTTAATAGAGTAGCACCTTTTAAAAAGTCTCTACATAGCTTGTGGGACATGACGTTAGAACCCATAAGACCCACATGAAAATTGGAAATAGCCAGTTGAACTCGAATCATAGCAGTCGCTGCTCCTTTCTTAAAGGTTTCAGCCAGGAATTCCAACATTTTTGAAATTGGTGCTGTAAAGGGATCAATGACATTTTGTTCTGCCCAGAAAGAGAACCTCTTCCATTTACTAGCGCAAAGTTTTCTAGTAGTTGGTTTGTGAGAAGAGACTAAAATATGTTGAACCATAGGTGAGATATCCGGAAGCCTGGCTAGGACTGGAAGTGGAGAAACCAAGCTGTCAGGTTGAGAGTTTGAATGGAGGGATGAAGAGCACCTGACTAATGTGTCAAGAGATCTGGAACCAGGTCCAGAATCCAAGGCTCCTCTTGCAGGTAATGCCAAAGGAACGGGAAACAGATCAGACAAGGCCAGTAAGGGGCAATGAGGATCAGTTTGCGACTCAACAGCAACCAGAAAATGCTGAGAGGAAATCGCCATTGCCATACTCAAGGACCTCCCGACATAAGGGGTAAGATTTGTTCTGCCCTGTTTGTTGATGTACCACACTACTGACATGTTGTCCATCTGAATTGCTATAGAGCCCAAAGGAAGAGAGTCTTGAAGTGCTTGCAGTGCTAATAACACTGCTCTCATCTCCAGGACATTGATGCAAATGGTACTCGTGAGGTTGCCAAGTTCCTTGGACTGTCTGTCAAAGATAATGACCCCCACACCCTATCTGGGAAGTGTCCATGGTTTCGTGGCTACCTGATGAGGGGCTACAAAGGGTCTGCCTAGAGGACTGGGGAGAGTGAAGCCACCACTGTAGATCTTTCTTGCAAGCATCTGTGATTGAGATCATGTGTGACATTGGTAGATCCTGATATGACCACTGAGTGAAGAGGAGCCATTGCAAAATCCTCATTTGATAACAAGCTAATGGGGCTAGAGTAATGGCAGCTGCCATCAAACCCAAGACCTTTAGGACTAACTGTGCCTGAACCTTGACTTTGACAAGTAAAGAGGACCTGACGATGAATGGCAAGCACCCTTTCTTGTGGGAGCTTGGCTATCATGTCTCTTTGTATTTAGTTGAGCGCCTATGAAAGTAATACACTGAGAGGGCAACAAGGCAGATTTTTCATAATGTATTGTGATTCCTAGACATGCACAAGTGTAAATCGTGGTTCCTGGCCCTTAAGAGATAATTGCTCGGTGGTGGAAGTGAGGAGCCAGTCGTCTAGATAAGGAAACACCTGTAATCCCAAACGTCTCAGGTGAGCCATCACTACTGCCATGCATTTGGTGAACACCCTGGGAGCTGTGGTGAGACCAAAGGGCAGAGCTCTGAACTGGTAATGACTGGCTCCCAGCCAGAAGCGTAAATGTCTCCTGGACTGCCTGTCCATTTTTATATGGTAGTACGTGTCCTGGAGATGGATAGAGCACATCCAATCATCCTGACCCAAAAAGGGTAGAATGGACTGCAGTGTCACCATCCGGAACTTGGTCTTCTTTACTGACCTGTTTAACTTGCTGAGATCCAGGATAGGTCTCCAGTCCCCTGTCTTTTTCGGAACTAAAAAGAACCTTGAGTAAGTTCCGGATACAATCTGGTCTGCGGGGACTTCCTGAATGGCTCTTTTTTGCAGCAAATGTTTTACTTCTAAGGCTGCTTGATCCCGAACATTGGGTGGAACATCTGGGATTGATGTTTGTCTTCTTGGGGGTGTTTTGGAGAAAGGAATTTTGTAACCCCTGGATATTATGCACCGTACCCACGTGTCTTCTGTTATATCTTGCCAAGCTCTTGGGTACAGTGATATTCTGCCCCCAACTGCCTCCAGAGGTGGGGAGCTGGGCAATCCTTCCGGGATTCTGAAAGGGCCTGGTAGAGAACGTATCCCTGTCACCCTGCTGTGGACCCCTCCCTGACGCAAGTTTGGCATCTCCCATTATTATTTCCCCCTCTGCCCCTGGGTGAATTATCTCCACGAGTGTCCGGTGAAGCTCCCTGGGATTTACAGAACCACATTTTGCCACTCTTTTGGCCTTTGGGATAAGGGCGGGATGGAGTGGAAAAATGGACTCCTACAGCAGAGAGAGTTTTGCCATTGCTCACTCCTGGTAAGAGTCTCTAACTTGCAGCCCTAACACGGCTGAGCCGTCAAAGGGGGCATTCATAAAGGAGGACTTGAAGGGCTCCACAAATTGACAAAGGTGCATCCAGGAATGTCTGCAAAGAGCCACTCCTGTGCCTGCAGCCCTACTCGGTCCATCTGCTGCGCATTTAAATCAGGCGATGGAAAAGTTAACAATGAAGGTTAGGTCATCAGCTGGTTAGCCGACTTGGAAACAGCTCCCTTAGCTGAAGGATCCTGGGAGGTATCTCTCAACTCTTTAAGGAGATCCTCTGAAGTCTTGTGAAATGCATCAAAATAGTTCACGACTGAAGAGTAAAGGCCACTGAAGAGAAACATGCTTCCCATATCTATCCATGGCTCTAGACTTTGTTTGGTGGAAGGATAGAAGAGGAAGTCTCAGAGTTTCTTCTTGGTGACTGCTGCCACCACCATAGCATCAACTGGCATGTCTTTAGAGAGAAAAGCCTTGTTCTCTGGTGCGATCATGAACTTGTTAGGCCTTCTTGGAATGGACTTCATGGTCTCTGGAGCACTCCACGTCTTTCGACTCACTACAGACAAAAGTGAGTCGAAAGGCGGAGACAACCAAGAGGGCCGGGAACCAGAAGCATCCAGGTACATGGACTCATCCTCAGAAGAGGCAAAGGACTTCCAGTTTCCCCCTCTGCCTAAGGGTCTCCAGGATGTCTGAGAATGAGACATCTTCAGAAGGGGACCGTGCGGACCCTTCCGAGTCATCCAAGTCCATGTCAGAAGTGACAGACTCAGGGGAGTCCACATGCTTCCTCTTACATTTCTTTCTCTTGGGAACCTCCTCTGAGGCATGCTCAGGAGAGGTCTCGGAAGAAGAAGGTTGCCTGTAGGGTATCCTGGGGCATCAGTTCCCACAGTTAGAATGCAGAGAAGGAGCCGAGGCACACACCGGTATCAATGGGGACGGAGCCAATAGAGCCGAGGTTGGGGCTGTCTCGGTGGACAGCACACTTGTCATCACCTTGAAGGTGCAGCAGTCTGGAACAGAGGGCGACTCCGGCTCTGAGGAGCCTGGACACCTCCTCTGCACCAAAGGCGATGACTCTGAGGCAGATGTGGGAGCCAAACTCAACTGCGCTTGAGGCTACAAGGAAGAGACCAGGCTGGACAGCGTCCAATGCCACTTCCCTGTAGCCGAGAGAGTCTTGCGCCCAGACCCTCAACAGAGCGGACTATCGAGAAGGTCAGAGTGATGTCGAACCAACAAGGCAAGGGTTGTTGGAACCGACGGTTCCACCACTACTACTTCCATGCACCCAGCTCTGAACTGGACGAGTCAGAGAAGGAATAGAGACAGGGATCAGTTTGGACAACAGCGCCACTTCCTTCTGGCCCGACAACAGTTGAGCAAATATCTGTGTCTTGAGGAACCCTTCACCACTTCTACATCATCATCCGATAAACTCCTGGATGATTGAAAGGAGGGGCCGAGGACCGTGACTACCTGCCACTGAATGCAAAAGTGGAGACTGAGGCACAGATCTCACCGGGTCCAGCGTAAGAAGATCTCAATCTCTTTTGAGTCCGGGATGGCTCAAGCCACAGATGGAGCCGCTTGGAAACAATGACTCTTCGGAGCCAATAATCCACTCTGAAGGTCCAGAAGATTTTGAGTTGTGACTTTACACAGCACCAAGATGGAGTCAAGAAGATGCCAGTTTGTCATCGATTTTTTGAGGGCTGAGTATCTTGATGCTACTTCAACCTGAGATTTTAATAACCCTCTCAAAATAAGTTTGTTGTGCCTTTCCTGCAAATCATGATGCACTAAAGGCATGGCAAACAGAGCACTAATCCTGCAGGTGGATCGCACTTCAAACAATACACACAACCTCGTGTAGCCCATCTGTAAGTGGATATTTTACAACACAAGTCACATTTCTTCAATCCTGACTGCTTAGGAATGTCTTTGGACATTATAAACACCACAAAACAAATGGACTAATAACTGGAAAAGTGTTTTTTTTTTTTTGAAAGAAGAAGAAGAAACAAGAGGGGCAGAAGAGAGGGGGTAGCCTCTGTTAACGGCACATTGCTCCCAAAGGGAGAAGGCCTCTTAACTAAAATGGCTTCTCCCTAGGTAGCAAGGAGGATAATAGTGGACAAGAGACCAACCCTCAAGCAAAAACAGGCCACCGGACAACAATATTGAGCACAGGAAAAGGCCAGGAGAGAAAACGATGGCCCAACAACAGCAAAAACAGCAACAATGAGATAGTGCATAAAGAAGAGAAAAACACTAAAATTCTAAAGGAAAATTAGCCTTAAACAATTGGGTAATTTTGATAGAAAAATCACTACTTGGCTCTGAGATAGCAGAAGACAATCTCAATGCTGCAAGCGCAAATGAGATCTGGGTAGCTACCGCTAAGTATGCTGGATATCGGGTTAGCTTCCCGAGTCAGTAAGTGACTCTTCGAACTATAGAAGTGGTTTAGTTGCAGAGCCGAGATCGGCTCCTGAACCCAACCAGAACGAAGGAAGGTGAGATGGACAACATAACATTATATGTTAGAAAAATTACAGATAGTGAATAAAAATGCTATGCATGGGTATATGTAGCAAAGAACAGAGAGAAAGTGCATTCAAGTGAACAATTTTTCCTTCACATCTCCATGAAACAAATAAAATAGTCATAGGGCATATACATATGTCGATATGAGAGTAATCACTGATACAACATTTTTATTTTATTTTACAATTTCCACACTTGGTTGTTAGTTAGTGCAGGTACAAATCGTGTCTTATTATGGTTGCTCTCTGTCTGAAGCTATCAGAACACAGCCATAATATAGTTAAGTAAAGCAAGGTTGTGGAAGTCTGACTGGCATCTTTTTCATATTTGTATGTGCATGAGATCTTGGCTTTGAGCTATGTAGCATTGTGTATGCCATCTTTGCCTCTTTAGCCATGATCCAGGGCATACTGTGCACACTTCAGTCTGCCAGCACCATCTGCAGCTGGTGGCTCTCCTCAGACTCCTCATCAGTATTCTGCTGCTGCTGGCCCAGCCTGTGGTCCCTGAAAATGTGGTCCTGCTCCTTGCTGTCCTGGATGGAGTTGTTTCGAGAATTATAATGTGTAATATGGCAGACACTGTAAGTATTTTGGTACAGGTGCTCTAGGTCATATTGCCAGAAAGATCCCCATCAGAACTGGGCATATTTCTGCTACATTTATTACTTAAATCCTGTAGTGCCCTTCTTATCCGACATTATATTAATCTAATTAGAAAACAAAACCCAACAGCACAAATCAGTGAAGGTAAAGCTGTAGAATAAGGAGAAATACAGAAACACACAGTCAAGGGAGGAACAGCACAATTTCCTCTCTTCTACTTTTAACTTTTTTTTTTTTTTTTTTTTAAGTAAATAAAGAAGAAAAAGAGAAAGGAGGGGGAAATACCAATGATGGTATGATATTTACCATAGGGGTAAGGGAGGGGCTGTACCACCAGTGGTACAAAGAAATACCAAACTGGTAAGAAAAAAGGAGAAAAAACAACTATTGGAGATATAAAAGAGTAAGATAGACGAAAAAATTATTGAAGAAAATAGAAAAATATAACTACTTAACTGGAGAGCTGGCTTGACACGTCTTGATAAACTATGCGGCAAACGAGATCTGAAGAGATGAGTAGAGGGGCATTATGGGTAAGACTTAGCTCGAGAGTTTTTTGGTTGATGTGAGCTTGTTATATCAGCTGAGTCAGTTCTGAGGACGGAACCAAGAGAATGAGTGAATGAAAGAAGATTAACATCAGATCTAAATTTTTCACTTTTTTCCCTAAGTAGTGAACCCTGTTTGTGCAATGCCAAGTGGAGAGAAAATGTACCTTAAAATGGATTACGATTGAAAATTAATTACTGTCCATTATGGCAAGGTGTTCTGTAAACAGAGTTTGAATGATTCAATTCACCTCAGTTATATGTTGTGGCAGAGCGAAAGTTACCCGACAGGTGTATTTTCTTGAATGATTACTATCCAGAGTGCTGCCAGCCTCACAAATCAGCCAGGCATTTTTGAGCTACCTAAGGCAACTTAAACTAAATTGTACATTTTTCTCCATAGGTACTGAACTGTGTTTGCACATTGCCAAGCAGACAGCATACATAGAACAGGTACTGATGGGGAAAAAGAAGTTATGTTCTTACCATAACGTTCCATGTTTGTTGTCCTGTATCTCGCCTTCCTTCTTTCTCGTTGGGTTCGGAGCCGATCTCGGCTCTGACTCAGCCACTTCTAAAGCTTGAAAAGTCCTTACTGGTTCGAGGCTAACTCCTTATCCCAGTATGCTTAGCAGTAGCTACCCAGATCTTGTTTGTGAGAACTAACCACTAGATAGGAGAACTATAAATTACCAAATAAAGGAGGTAACTAAACAATACTGCTTCCTTGTACCGAAACAACAGAACAATAAAGGTGACAAGGACTATACCAATAGTTGAAAAGCACAGGAAACTCAGCCAAAACAGCCAAAAAAAGGAAATTCCTGTCAATAATTCAGGATGGGGGAAGGAGGGAGAGAAGCTAGAAGGAAGTCGAGATACAGGACAACAAACATGGAACGTTATGGTAAGAAAATAACTTCTTTATGTTATGTTGTCCATCTCGCCTTCCTTCTTTCTGGTTGGGACAGCATCCCCAGCACCTAAATCCTGGGTGGCTCACTGGAAAAGAGACTTCAGAACCAGCATCTAATGGAAGCTTGGCTTGAAAAGCTATGGAGGTAACCAAGGACCTAGTAGAGTGTCCCCTTACCTTTCCCGGGACAGACACATTCCGAAACTCATAAGCATAAGTAATATTATCGGACAGCCATTTTGACAAGGTCACTTTGGAAACTGGTCAGCCTTGCTTACTTTGTGAGAAGGATACAAACAGCTGATCTGATTTCCTGATGTCCTTGGTTCTTTGAAGATAAACCGTAACTGCCTGTGGACATCCAATTGATGTAGCTTATACTCTGCCTTGTTGCCATAATTTGGAAAAAATACAGGGAGTTCAATGGACTGATTCAAATTATACTCTGAACAGACTTTTGGTAAAAAGGAAGGATTTTTTCTCAGAGATACTCTATCCTTGTGAAAAATCATATAAGGAGGGTGGATGGAAAGTGCCTGTAACTCGGAAACCTGTCTAGCTGATGAAATTGCAATCAGGAAAAGGGTCTTCCATGATAAGAATTTAAGAGAACAAGCAGTGGCTGGTTCAAAGAGAGGGAGGATTAGGGCCGCTAGTACTAAAATGTAAATCCCAAGGATGGAGAGGTTCTCAGATGGGAGGCCTTAATAGAGTAGCACCTTTTAAAAAGTCTCTACATAGCTTGTGGGACATGATGTTAGAACCCATAAGACCCACATGAAAATTGGAAATAGCCAGTTGAACTCGAATCATAGCAGTCGCTGCTCCTTTCTTAAAGGTTTCAGCCAGGAATTCCAACATTTTTGAAATTGGTGCTGTAAAGGGATCAATGACATTTTGTTCTGCCCAGAAAGAGAACCTCTTCCATTTACTAGCGCAAAGTTTTCTAGTAGTTGGTTTGTGAGAAGAGACTAAAATATGTTGAACCATAGGTGAGATATCCGGAAGCCTGGCTAGGACTGGAAGTGGAGAAACCAAGCTGTCAGGTTGAGAGTTTGAATGGAGGGATGAAGAGCACCTGACTAATGTGTCAAGAGATCTGGAACCAGGTCCAGAATCCAAGGCTCCTCTTGTAGGTAATGCCAAAGGAACGGGAAACAGATCAGACAAGGCCAGTAAGGGGCAATGAGGATCAGTTTGCGACTCAACAGCAACCAGAAAATGCTAAGAGGAAATCGCCCATTGCCATACTCGAAGGACCTCCCGACATAAGGGGTAAGATTTGGTTCTGCCCTGTTTGTTGATGTACCACACTACTGACATGTTGTCCATCTGAATTGCTATAGAGCCCAAAGGAAGAGAGTCTTGAAGTGCTTGCAGTGCTAATAACACTGCTCTCATCTCCAGGACATTGATGTGCAAATGGTACTCGTGAGGTTGCCAAGTTCCTTGGACTGTCTGTCAAAGATAATGACCCCCCCCCCCACACCCTATCTGGGAAGTGTCCATGGTTTCGGTGGCTACCTGATGAGGGGCTACAAAGGGTCTGCCTAGAGTGACTGGGGGAGAGTGAAGCCACCACTGTAGATCTTTCTTGCAAGCATCTGTGATTGAGATCATGTGTGACATTGGTAGATCCTGATATGACCACTGAGTGAAGAGGAGCCATTGCAAAATCCTCATTTGATAACAAGCTAATGGGGCTAGAGTAATGGCAGCTGCCATCAAACCCAAGACCTTTAGGACTAACTGTGCCTGAACCTTTGACTTTGACAAGTAAAGAGGGACCTGACGATGAATGGCAAGCACCCTTTCTTGTGGGAGCTTGGCTATCATGTCTCTTGTATTTAGTTGAGCGCCTATGAAAGTAATACACTGAGAGGGCAACAAGGCAGATTTTTCATAATGTATTGTGATTCCTAGACATGCACAAGTGTAAATCGTGTGGTTCCTGGCCCTTAAGAGATAATTGCTCGGTGGTGGAAGTGAGGAGCCAGTCGTCTAGATAAGGAAACACCTGTAATCCCAAACGTCTCAGGTGAGCCATCACTACTGCCATGCATTTGGTAAACACCCTGGGAGCTGTGGTGAGACCAAAAGGCAAAGCTCTGAACTGGTAATGACTGGCTCCCAGTCAGAAGCATAAATGTCTCCTGGACTGCCTGTCCATTTTTATATGGTAGTACGTGTCCTGGAGATCGATAGAGCACATCCAATCATCCTGACCCAAAAAGGGTAGAATGGACTGCAGTGTCACCATCCGGAACTTGGTCTTCTTTACTGACCTGTTTAACTTGCTGAGATCCAGGATAGGTCTCCAGTCCCCTGTCTTTTTCGGAACTAAAAAAAACCTTGAGTAAGTTCCGGATACAATCTGGTCTGCGGGGACTTCCTGAATGGCTCTTTTTTGCAGCAAAAGTTTTACTTCTAAGGCTGCTTGATCCCGAACATTGGGTGGAACATCTGGGATTGATGTTTTTTGTCTTCTTGGGGGTGTTTTGGAGAAAGGAATTTTGTAACCCCTGGATATTATGCACCGTACCCACGTGTCTTCTGTTATATCTTGCCAAGCTCTTGGGTACAGTGATATTCTGCCCCCTACTGCCTCCAGAGATAGGGAGCTGGGCAATCCTTCCGGGATTCTGAAAGGGCCTGGTAGAGAATGTATCCCTGTCACCCTGCTGTGGACCCTTCCCTGCCGCAAGTTTGGCATCTCCCATTATTACTTCCCCCTCTGCCCCTGGGTGAATTATCTCCACGAGTGTCCGATGAAGCTCCCTGGGATTTACAGAACCACATTTTGCCACTCTTTTGGCCTTTGGGATAAGGGCGGGATGGAGTGGAAAAATGGACTCCTACAGCAGAGAGAGTTTTGCCATTTCGTTCACTCCTGGTAAGAGTCTCTCGAACTTGCAGCCCGAACACGGCTGAGCCGTCAAAGGGGGCATTCATAAAGGAGGACTTGAAGGGCTCCACAAATTGACAAAGGTGCATCCAGGAATGTCTGCAAAGAGCCACTCCTGTGCCTGCAGCCCTACTCGGTCCATCTGCTGCGTACGAAATCAGGCGCATGGAAAAGTTAACAATGAAGGTTAGGGTCACTAGCTGGTTAGCCGACTTGGAAACAGCTCCCTTAGCTGAAGGATCCTGGAGTGTATCTCTCAACTCTTTAAGGAGATCCCTCTGAAGTCTTGTGAAATGCATCAAATAGTTCAGCGACTGAAGAGTAAAGGCCACTGAAGAGAAAACATGCTTCCCATATCTATCCATGGCTCTAGACTCTTTGTTTGGCAGAAGGATAGAAGAGGAAGTCTCCTAGAGTTTCTTCTTGGTGACTGCTGCCACCACCATAGCATCAACTGGCATGTCTTTAGAGAGAAAAGCCTTGTTCTCTGGTGCGATCATGAACTTGTTAGGCCTTCTTGGAATGGGCTTCATGGTCTCTGGAGCACTCCACGTCTTTCGACTCACTACAGACAAAAGTGAGTCGAAAGGCGGAGACAACCAAGAGGGCCGGGAACCAGAAGCATCCAGGTACATGGACTCATCCTCAGAAGAGGCAAAGGACTTCCAGTTTCCCCCTCTGCCTAAGGATCTCCAGGATGTCTGAGAATGAGACATCTTCAGAAGGGGACCGTGCGGACCCTTCCGAGTCATCCAAGTCCATGTCAGAAGTGACAGACTCAGGGGAGTCCACATGCTTCCTCTTACATTTCTTTCTCTTGGGAACCTCCTCTGAGGCATGCTCAGGAGAGGTCTCGGAAGAAGAAGAAGGGTTGCCTTGTAGGGTATCCTGGGGCATCAGTTCCCTACAGTTAGGATGCAGAGAAGGAGCCGAGGCAGACACCGGTATCAATGGGGACGGAGCCAATAGAGCCGAGGTTGGGGCTGTCTCGGTGGACAGCACACTTGTCATCACCTTGAAGGTGCAGCAGTCTGAAACAGAGGGCGACTCCGGCTCTGAGGAGCCTGGACACCTCCTCTGCACCAAAGGCGATGACTCCGAGGCAGATGTGGGAGCCAAACTCAACTGCGCTGAGGCTACAAGGAAGAGACCAGGGCTGGACAAAGGTCCGATGCCACTTCCCCCCTTGTAGCCGACGAGAGAGTCTTGGCGCCCAGACCCCTCAACAGAGCGGACTATCGAGAAGGTCAGAGTGGATGTCGGAACCAACAAGGCAAGGGTTGTTGGAACTGACGGTTCCACCACTACTACTTCCATGCACTCCAGCTCTGAACTGGACGCAGTCAGAGAAGGAATAGAGACAGGGACTGGTTTGGACAACAGCGCCACTTCCTTCTGGGCTGGGCCCGACAACAGTTGAGCAAATATCTGTGTCTTGAGGAACCTCTTCACCACTCTCTCTACATCATCATCCGATAAACTCCTGGATGATTGAAAGGAGTGGGCCGAGGACCGGTGACTACCTGCCACTGAATGCAAAAGTGGAGACTGAGGCACAGATCTCACCGGGTCCAGCAAAGAAGATCTCAATCTCTTTTGAGTCCAGGATGGCTCCGAAGCCACAGATGGAGCCGCTGGAAACAATGACTCTTCGGAGCCAATAATCCACTCTGAAGGTCCAGAAGATTTTGAGTTAGACTTTGTCAGCACCGAAGATGGAGCCGAAGAAGATGCCAGTTTGTCATCGATTTTTTTGAGGGCTGAGTATCTTATGCTACTTCAACCTGAGATTTTAATAACCCTCTCAAAATAAGTTTGTTGTGCCTTTCCTGCAAATCACATGCACTAAAGGCATGGCAAACAGAGCACTAATCCTGCAGGTGGATCGCACCTAAACAATACACACAACTCGTGTGCCCATCTGTAAGGGACATTTTTTGGCAACACAAGTCACATTTCTTCAATCCTGACTGCTTAGGAAAGTCTTTGGACATTATAAACACCACAAAACAAATGGACTAATAACTGGAAAAAGTGTTTTTTTTTTTTGAAAGAAGAAGAAGAAACAAGAGGGGCAGAAGAGAGGGGGTAGCCTCTAAGTTAAACGGCTACTGCTCCCAAAGGGAGAAGGCCTCTAACTAAAATGGCTTCTCCCTAGGTAGCAAGGAGGGATAATAGGACAAGAGACCAACCCTCAAGAAAAAACAGGCCGCCGACAACAATACACAGGAAAAGGCCAGAGAGAAAACGATGGCCTAACAACAGCAAAAACAGCAACAATGAGGATAGGGGTGATAAAGAAGAGAAAACACTAAATTCTAAAGGAAAATTAGCCTTAAACAATTACAATTTTGATAGAAAAAATCACTACTTGGCCTGAGACAGCAGAAGACAATCTCAATGCTGCAAGCGGCAAATGAGATCTGGGTAGCTACCGCTAAGTATGCTGGGATAATGGGTTAGCCTCGAGTCAGTAAGGACTCTTCGAACTATAGAAGTGGCCGAGTCAGAGCCGAGATCGGCTCTGAACCCAACCAGAACGAAGGAAGGTGAGATGGACAACATAACATTATATGTTAGAAAAATTACAGATAGTGAATAAAATGCTATGCATGGGTATATGTAGCAAAGAACAGAGAGAAAGTGCATTCAAGTGAACAATTTTTCCTTCTCACATCTCCATGAAACAAATAAAATAGTCATAGGGCATATACATATGTCGATATGAGAGTAATCACTGATACAACATTTTTATTTTATTTACAATTTCCACACTTGGTTGTTATTAGTGCAGGTACAAACTGTGTCTTTGCGGGTTGCCCCTGTCTGAAGCTATCAGAACACAGCCATAATATAGTTAAGTAAAGGTTGTGGTGTCTGACTGGCATCTTTTTTCATATTTGTATGTGCATGAGATCTTGGCTTTGAGCTATGTAGTGATTGTGTATGCTATCTTTTGCCTCTTAGCCAGATCCAGGGCATACTGTGCACACTTCAGTCTGCCAGCACCATCTGCAGCTGGTGGCTCTCCCTCAGACTCCTCATCAGTATCTGCTGCTGCTGGCCCAGCCTGTGGTCCCTGAAAATGTGGTCCTGCTCCTTGCTGTCCTGGATGGAGTTGTTTCCTGAGAATTATAATGTGTAATATGGCAGACACTGTAAGTATTTTGGTACAGGTGCCTAGGTCATATTGCCATGCACCTCTTGATGTTAATAGACACTAGAACCTTGATTTAAGCAAACCAATACATGTTCTATAATACTCCTTGTCTGAGCATGGGGCTTGTTGTATGCTTGCTCGGGTTGTTTGGGTTTCTCATGGGTGTCATGAGCCAGGGCACTAATGCATAACCTACACCCCCCCACTGGATGCTCATGAAGAATGTCACCCTTAGGAAATCTGGTGTAATGCTCCATTATGATGTGTGCCATATGTATGAGTCATGTAAACTGTCTGTGTTACCTGCATAGACATTGTAAATTATCTTATAGGCATCACAAACAACCTAACAGTTTATGGAGTGGAAAATTTTACTGTTGATATACCTCCTTCTCTGTTCTCTGTGTGGGACTTTTATTTCTATATGTGTGCAATCAATTTCCCCCAACACTTCAGGAAAGTGTGCTATTGTATATAATTCTGGAAATGGTTCTTGCTCTCTCCAGTGGTGCTCATGGGAAACAGATATGCTCCCTTATATACAGTAAAATTGCATTTAAAAAGTGATGAAATACTCTAGAGGCTGATGCCTGTAACACCCCTAATATATCCCCTGAATGTCTCTGGAAAGTACCAATAGCTAGTATACATAATGTTAAACATACCTTTATTTCCACTGGGACAGGTTCTCCAAGATTTCCCTGGGGCCTGAGGTAGGGGCAGCAGAGGTTACATATTTCTTCCAGTGTTTCCATGCCCACCTTGTATCTGTCAACAATTTCTGTTTTGTGCAGTCCATGATATGTCAGGTGGGGTTTAAACACTCTTCTTCTTGCCTGAGTCTGGTAGCAGCAGCAGCACCCTGATTTAAAGCCTGATGCACACAGAACATAATAATTGCAGTAGCAGCCCCTAACATGTTTTCCAAGAGTTTTGAGGTACATGGCAAAAGCCTTCATTAGGTGTACGCAATTGTTTTATAGCTTCCTGAATAGCTCCACCATATTGGATTGATTAATTAGCATATACTTTGACTCTATGCTTTAATTAGCATATTCTGCTATTTCCCATTGTTGCACAGCTCTACACATCATGTAGAATCTCTTAATGAATACTAACTCACATGTCATCATTAGGGTTGCCATATCTCTGTTTTTTCCGGACTGTCCAGAAATCAAACCAATTGCCCAGTAGTCCGGAAAACATTGTACAAACTCCAGTATTCTGTTTCAGAAAAAGAAACAAGACTATCTGAGTTTGCTAAATTGGCAGATTTACTATGCTTTTTTACAGAAAAGCATACTAAATCGGCAAAAAGCAGGCATCAGGAACGGAAAAAAGAGGGCATTCCCCATCAGCTGATGTCATAAAGACATCACAAAATGAGTGGAACGTGGATGGTAGAGGGTATAGAAATGTGCTGGGCTACGGGTGATGTGAGGGGTTTGGCCTTTCTCCAGTTTTAGCCACAACGAAAGGTGGCAACCCTAGCTGTCATGTTCGTGGTGCTGCACAATGCCAAAATGATCACTACACCTTGTGAAGCTGTTAATGACTCACAGCCATAGTCTTTACAGTATAACAAGAGAAAAAAGGTTTGACAAAACAAGTTTAGTATTAAGATGCTGTGATCTCTGACTGCTGGGATTGGGATGGGGGTGTAAACATATACTGATTATATTATTTGTAGAATTAAAATATTTTTCTTATTTTTACAAGGGTGAACATCTAGATTAATGCCCTTGACTTCAGCTATAAACAAGCATTTTTTTTTCTTGTATGCAAGTCGGCTTTAAAAATAAGGCAAAAAGCCATGAGAAATGCTAAGTTTCCTACATCTGCAAAAAATATTAGCCTGTTTTTTCCCTATTAGCGAATGTTTAGTGGGAGTAAAGAAGTCTGCAGCTGAAGGCAGCTGCATATTCTTTTCTGTGTGAAATTTGCAAAGATTCATTGCTGAGTACTTTTCCAAGGAGATGAGCTGTTTGGAGGTGCAAACAATAATTCTTGAAAGTTCTCAGCATTCTTTGCTGATGGAAATACAGAATTTAAAGGTACAATGGCAAGCAGTTTAGTGAAAAATAAAGTCTGAAATTAAAGGAGGTGAATAAAAGATTGCAGCCTGCCTAGCAGCCTTAATACTCTAATGCATTTAATAGAACAGCATACAATTTAGTTTTATTTAAAAATAGTCATTGTACATTTTAGGGCTAAAAGTTAATGTTTTCTGAAAGCATACACAGCTTTTTTTTTTTTACATTTGGGAGGAGAATCCAGATAAGAAATGAAAAGACAGCAATACATGTAAGTGGGAACACAGGCCATAGCATGAGTAACCTTAATGTACGTTACATAATGACTGTGGGTACAGATGTCAATTTAGGGCAACTGTTCTTATCTTGAGGGCTAAACCTAATTTTCTGAATATGTACATAATATTGACTGTTTTTGTAAGTTAATGGGGGGGGGGGGGGTTCTGAAAACGTATTTTTTTTTGCTGATGTTTTTTGAGAGTTTTCATAAAAGAAGAAATCTTGAAAAACATGACACAGGTTCAAATGGAGATGATAAGAAACAACTGTAGAAAAGATCAGCCTGCCAAACTTTGCATGGAAATACACATTCAAAAAATTTGTCTTGTATACTACGTGGGAACAATACTTATTACATTGGCCATGCAGAGTGCAAATAGCAATGCTGCGGCAGACATATTTAGAAAGAAATGAACATGGGAATTTGACAAAGAAAGGATTTCAGGATGGATATTCAGCAGAATATAAGGGACAAAGGAAAAGGGGAGTAATTATACTAATTGCTAGAGGGCTCCAATAGTGATAGAAGAATAAAAAAGACAATAATGGTAGATTTGTGGTATTAAGGGGTTATTGGCAAGGGAGTAGGATTACAGTAACATGTATTTATATTCCACAAAAAAAAAAAGAAGTTATGTACTTACCATAATGTTCCATGCTTGCAGTCCAGCTCGCCTACATTCTTGCTGGATGGATTCGGAGCAGAGAATTGGTTCTGACTCGGCCTATACTAAAGCTCGAGACCTTTTACTGGCTCGAGGATAACCCCTATCCCATGGTGCCTCACGGCAATTCCCCAGATCTTGTTTGCAAGAAAGTAAATAGCTACATAATAGTCAGTAAACTATCAATAACTATGACATACAAACATAATACTCTGTATTACTATCCATGCCAAGTGGACAGACAACTACAACCAGGTCAGACAGCATAATGGATAGTCCACCAGTTCTTCCAGGAAACAGGAAGGGGGAAGGAGGGTGGGACGCAAGAATGTAGGGGAGGTGGACTACAAACATGGAACGTTATGGTAAGTACATAACTTCTTTATGTTATGTAGTCCTATCTCGCCGTAATTCTTGCTGGATGGGACAGCGTCCCTAACACCTTTATCCCGGGTGGCTCAAGCAAAGAGACTCTTCAGCACAGTGGACCCAAAGGATGACCTGTCCCGGGAGGCCAAATCCAATTTGTAATGAGTGACAAAAGTATGAGGTCTTGCCCAAGTAGCTGCTGCACAAATGATATCAATTGGCAGTTTTGATCTAAGGGCATATGAAGTTGATACTGCTCTGGTTGAATGGCCTTTTACTTTGGCTGGTAGTTGTTTGCCAGCAGTTTTGTAAGCAAATGAAATGCAGGCTGAAAGCCATTTAGACAAAGTGACCTTAGAAGCAGGCAAGCCTTTAGTTTTGTCTGAAAAGGAAACAAACAATTGGTCTGATTTTCGAAATTCTTTAGGTAAAATCTGAGAATTCTGTGGACTTCCAATTGGTGTAGTCTGTATTCTGATTTATTAGTATAATTGGGGAAGAAAACCGGTAATTCGATAGCTGTGTTGAGATTATGCTCTGAACATACCTTAGGAAGAAAGGAAGGATTAGTTCTAAGTGAGACTCTATCCTTGTGGAAAACAATGTAAGGAGGTCGAATGGTGAGGGCTTGCAATTCTGAAACCCTCCTAGCAGATGTATAGATATAGCCACTAAGAACAATGTCTTCCAAGACAAGAATTTCAGATCCGATGAAGAAGACGGTTCAAAAGATGGAGAAATTAAAGATGTAAGAACTAGGTTTAGGTCCCAGGGCTCTGGTGGTTGTCTGATTGGAGTTCTGAGAAGGAGGATTTCTTTCAAAAAGGTTTTGCATAAAGAGTGGGACATAACTGGATTTCCCATGTAACCAAAATGATAATTAGAGATGGCAGCTAACTGAACTCTAATAGTAGCAGCTGTAGCTCCTTCCTGAAAAATGGATGCCAGGAAGAACGGGATAGACTCTATAGGAGCTGATTAGGGATCTATGCCTTGGTTTGCTGCCCAAATGGAGAACCTTTTCCATTTACTGGAATGCAATTTCCTGGTGGAAGGTTTGTGTGAAGAAATCAGATTGTGTTTGACTGTAGGGGAAAGGGAAACACACCTGGCAAATCATGGAACTGGAGCAGTCATGCTGTCAATTTTAGGGTTTGGATAGTAGGATGGAACTGCCCTGATTGATGAATCAGGAGGTCTGGAGATGGTTCCAGAATCCATGGTTCCTCCAAGAAATAGGGCCACAGGAAGGGGAACCAGACTTGGCGAGGCCAGTAAGGAACAGTGAGGATCAGAGTACTCTTCAACAGTTTTGTTTTCTGAATCACTTTTGGTATGAGAGAAAAGGGTGGAAAAGCATAAAGGAGTCCCTGAGGCCAATTGTGGACCAGCGCATCCCTGGGTGACATCCCCGAAAGGGAATTAGGGCAAAATAGCTGCTACATTTGGTGTTCATGTACATGGCGAATAGGTTGCAGCAAGGCTGGCCCCATTAGAGAAAAATCTGTTCAGCAACTTCTGAATTCAGGGACCACTCATGAAACATCAGAATTGCTCAACTTAGTTTGTCTGCTATCACACTGGACTTCCCCGGGATGTGTGTTGCTACCAGAAGGCATTAAGTGTCCATCGCCCATTTCCATACTCTTAAAGCTTCTCGACAAAGCGGGTAAGATTTGGTTCCCCCTTGTTTGTTTATGCACCCCACTACAGACATGTTGTCTGACTGAATCGCAATTGTCCCAGAGGGAAGATAACTGTGAAGTGTTTGCAACGGGTATAGCACCGGTCTCATCTCCAGAACATTTATGTGCAAGTGGTTCTCATGATCCTGCCAAATACCTTGGACCGTCATTCCCAGATAATGCCCCCCACCCTATCTGGGAGGCATCCATGGTCAATACTGCACTTTGTTGAGGGAGAGCAAGTGGGCGACCTAGATGAAGTTGATCCGTACGTAACCACCATATTAGATCCTTCTTGCAGGAGTTTGTGATGAGTATTTGGAGAGACAGGGGGAGATCCTGCATTGACCACTGGGCAAATAGTAGCCACTGAAATACTCTTATGTGCAGATGGGCTAGGGGAACTAAGAGAATGGTGGAAGCCATAGTCCCTAGGACCTGAAAGACTATCCTGGCCTGTACTTTGTCTTTCTTCAGCAAGGATCTGACTTTGTTGTGCAACGACTCTGTCCTTTCTGGTGTCAGTTTTGCTGTCATGGTGGTTGAGTATATTTTGGAGCCTAAGAATACAGTGCGCTGCGATGGAGATAAGGCTGATTTTTTTAGGTTTATTGCTGGACTGTCATTCCCAGAAGGCGCACAAAGATAGAGTCTCGTCCCTGGTTCTGATTAGTTGGTGCTTGGTGGTAGCAATGAGTAGCCAGTCATCTAGGTATGGAAACACCTGGAATCCTTGACGTCTCAGGTGAGCCGTTACCACTGCCGTGCATTTGGTGAACACTCTGGGGGCTGTAGTGAGGCCAAAGGGCAATGTTCAAAATTGAAAATGACTGGCTCCCAGCCGAAAGCGTAGGTGTCTTCTGGAGCGCCTGTCCATTTTGATGTGGTAGTACGTGTCCTGAAGATCTGTTGAGCACATCCAATTGTCTTTCCCGATAAAGGGAAATATAGACTGCAGAGTGATCATACGGAACTTGGATTTCTTTACAGACTTGTTGAGTTTGCTGAGATCTAGATTTGATCTCTAGTCCCCTGTCTTTTTTGGAACTAAAAAGAATCATGAGTAAGTTCCAGATCCTATTTGCTCTGTGGGGACTTCTTGGATGACTCTTTTTTGAAGCAATGAGATGACATCTGATGCTGCACGGTCTAATTGAATGGGTGGCACGTCTGGTAGAGACCAGTTTACCGAGGGATTGGAAACAAAGGGAATAAGGTAACCTCTGGATATTATGGTTTGTACCCAACAATCTTGGGAAATTTGTAGCCAGGTGCTTGGGTACAGTGAAAGATGACCCCCCCAACTGCCTCCAGAGATGGACAGTCAGGCAACCCCTCAAGGGCGATGGAAGGGACGATCAGAGAAAGTGTCTCATCTCCCTGATGTTGCAGACCTCCTCTGCCGCAAGGACAGCATCTTCCATTATAACCTCCCCCTCTGCCTCTAGGGGAGGGTTGACCTTGTGCCTGAGGGAAACCTTTTTGGGATTTATGGAACCACATTTTCCCTCCTGTTTGACCCTTGGGATAAGGTCTAAAAGAAAGGGTGAAACGGAATCTGACAGCAGATAAGGGTTTCCCCTCCTGCTCGCTTCTGGTCAAAGTCTCTTTTACCTGTGGTCCAAAAAGAATTGAACCATTGATGGGAATGTTGGTAAAGGAAGACTTAAAGGATTCCGTGAAGTTACATAGATGCATCCAATAATGTCTCTTAAGAGAAATTCCTGCAGCAGCTGCCCTGCTTGCTCCATCAGCTGCATAGGAAATCAGCCTCATGGAGGAGTTAGCTATAGATGTAAGGATGGAGAGCTGTGCAGATAAATTGTCCATGGATCCCAAAGCTACTGAACCCTAAAGGGTGTCTCCAAACTCCTTCAGGAGATCCCTTTGAAGTTTGGTAAAATGGGACAGGTAATTCAGCAGTCGTAGGGTAAACGCCACTGAAGAGAAGGTACGCTTTCCATACCTAGCCATCATCCTGGACTGTATTAGAAGGATGGATATTAGAAGATGTCTCGGACAACTCCTTTTTTGTGGCCGCTGCTACCACCATAGCATCCACAGGAACTCCCTTAGAAAGAAAGGACTTATCTTCCGGAGCAGTCATAAATTTGTTTGGCCTCATAGGGACAGGCTCCACTGTGTCCGGAGAGGTCCAGGCTTTCTGGGATATGACCCACAAGAGTTGGTCATAAGGCTGTGTCACACAAGAGGTGGAAGGTCGGGAACCAAAGGCCTCAAGGTACACTGATTACAGTAGGGTTAGAGGTCTTCCAATCAGCCCTATGTCTAAGGATTTCAAGGATGTCAGCAAAAGAGACATCCTCAGAGGGGGATCTAGGGGACCCTTCCGACTTATCCAAATCAGTGTCTGATGTGACAGACTCAGGTGAGTCAATGTGCTTCCTCTTACAAAGTCTCTTCCGAGGGAGCTCTCCAGTGGGATAATCTGGGGAGATCTCAGAAGAGGGGACACCTCCAATGGGGGATGCTTGAGTCTCTGGTTCCCTATGCTGAGGGAGAGGTGGGGGAGAAGAGGTTGCTGTTGGCTGCTGGTGGGACATAGGGTCCAAAGTCAGGGCTTTGGTACTAGACAAAGCTTACTCTATTGCTTTGAAGGCCTTTCCACCCCACTCCAAAGTGAACCTCCACGCCGAGGAGATGGAAGGTCGGCTCCGAGCAGGAGGGACAGGTTCTGAAGCAGATGTGGGAGCTCAGTCAAGCCGAAGAAAACTGGGGTGACTATCCCTCTTGGAGTTGACTCAAGAGCATTGGCTCCCAGATCCCGCGGCTCCAGAATGAGCCACTGAGGATAGAGTTATTGGTTTCAAGGAAGCAGGAAGAATTCTCAGAACTGAAGGATCCAACACAGAAGGACCCAAAGTGTTTGATTCTGAGAGCAAAGCAGTTGGAGGAGGAGCAGTAGTCTAGAGATGGGACGGCTCCGAAGCCTTTGGGTCCGGAAGAGCTAACTTTTTAGCCAGAGCCGGGTCACAGAGCAACCCCTTCACCACCAGCTCGATATCCTCATCTGAAAGTTTCCTGGAGGAACGGGTGGAGACAGAAGGAGATCTCCTTCTCTCTAATATAGGGGATCTCAAAGTAGGTGAGATAGGGTCCATAACCGGTGAATGTCTCAATACCAAAGGCTGCCTCGGCAGGCACCGAGACAGAAGAAGCAGAATCGGAGCCAGAACTCCTCGGCTTCACTGCTTTAGACTTCTTAGATGGCTCCAAAGCTGGAAACGATGGAGACTTTCTCTTTAAAGTTCTGGTTACTGTCTGACCAAGTTCTAGCTGTTCCTGGAAGGAACTAGTCATAAGACCCCTGTCAATCAATTTACGTTTTCTCTCATGAAGAACCCTAGTATTAAAGACATAACAGAAAGTACAGGGTTCTTGTAAATGAGCCTCTCCCAGACAGTACACACAGCTAGTTTGACTGTCAGTCAATGACATTTTTTGTGAACACTTGTCACATTTCTTGAACCCAGAAGGGCGGTGTTCCTTATGTTCTCTATCTTAGTCTTTGGACATGCTGACAAGAAAACAAGGCTAACAACAATAACAATAATAACAATACTAACTATAACCAACAGGCAAAGCTATGAAGAGAAGAAAAACTTTTTTTTTTTTTTAAGGGAAGAAGGACTAGCACTCAGAGAGGAAAGGCCCTCTAATTTAAACGGGCAACAACGGTCCTCTAACTAAAATGGGCCGTACAATGCAACAAAAGTGGGATAGGGGATCAATCACTCACAACAATCACACAGGTAATAGATAACAACTATTAAGGTAGAAATATGAAGAAAATAGACAAAAAATATCAAGATTTCTCAAAAAATCTTCTACTTAGCCAATGAGCCAGTAAGGAGACAACTTTGAAGCTTTCACGGCAAACGAGATCTAGGGAATTGCCTTGAGGCACCATGGGATAGGGGTTAGCCTTGAGCCAGTAAAAGCTCTCGAGCTTTAGTATAGGTCAAGTCGGAGCTGAGAATCGGCTCTGAATCCATCCAGCAAGAACTACGGCAAGATAGGACTACATAACATCTGCTATTACAGAGCATAAGAAATTTTTGGAGAAATAATCATCTTTCAGCAGGGAATATTACTTATAGGTGGGAACTGGAACTTGATTTGCAACAGTGAGGATGTACCAGGAAGACCTAAAAGGAAAAATACAGCAAAAGAGGGTAGATTTCTGAAGAAATTTATGAAATATTTGGTACAGAAGATATGAATTCAGTAGTAAGAACTCAGGAGGAATGTATATAATATTCCCCAAGGTGCAATAAGTGGGCTAGATTTGACAGAAATTATATTTCACAGGAACATTTGCATTTGATTGAAAGCTTTGACATACATCCAATAACTATTTCAGATCATACACCAATAATAATTAAGATAAAAATGCAGAGTAATGAAATAAAAATGAGACGGTGGCACTTTCACACTTACCTGTTAAAAAGAAAGGAATTTAGGGAATGGGTAGTGGAAATTATTCAAGAGTTATTAAGGAAGATAGAAATATCTTCAGAAGTTATAAATAGTGAACTTATAAACACTGAATGAGATAAAATGAAAATGGAACAGGGAAGAAATAAAAGAAAAAGAGATAAGGTTAAGAATAAAAATTCTTACAAATGCTGACAAAGGTCAAAGTATTACAGAATAAGGAGAATCTCACAGAACAAGAAGAGGTGCAAATGCAGAGTACTAAAGAGAAAATAAGGGAGCATCTGAACAATATGTATGAGTTTAGAAAAAATGCTGTTAAGTAACTATTTTATAATAATAACTCCAGAGTACAAAAACTTTTAGCACAGTGGCTTAGGCAACAGAAAGTAGAAAGTGCTGTTGCCAAATCTGGAGAGCCTATAACAAGAAAAATAACTAGAGATCCTGTAGAGGTTTTAGAGATATTTCAGAATTTTTATGAACATTTGTACAAAGCAGTGAAATGTGGATATCAAGAAAGAGCATAAATGGAAATATGTATTGAAGATTTAATTCTGACAAGGTTAGAGGTAGATTGGCCTCAACATTAACAGTTAAGATAGGAGGGGATGAGATAAAAATGGTGAAGTATAGTCAGTCTTCTGTAAAGTCTCGAGGAACAGATGGCATTCCTGTGTAAATCTGGAATTTAGGAGGGAAGAAATTGATAAAGATCTGGAAGTGTTTGTTTAACAGTGTTTTAAACGGAGGTGAAGCACTAACATCTTAGAAAAAAGCTTTGGTAGCTTTATTACTTAAGGACGGTAAAGTCCCATCAGACCCAGCTTTATACAGACCCATTTCAATTTATGTGGAGTCTGCATGTCCTCCCCATGGTTGGGTGGGCTTTCGAAAGACATGCATAAATGGGCGTGCCTTTGTTGAAGGTTGAATGTCGAGCTGGCACCTCGGCGTTCGTCAAAATCTACTGCCAATCATTAGCAGACCGGAGTTCCGCTGTGGCGACCCCTAACTGGGAAAAGCCGAAAGACAACAACATTATAAAGAGTTTATGTATATTCTAGCTAAAAGAATGGCAATGGTGTTAACAAAATTAATAGATATGGATCAATGTTGTTTTGTGGTGGGGAGGCAAATATTTGACATTTAACAAAACAATGATAATCCAGACGGAAGCAGAATGTAAGAAAATACCACTGCTGTTGATGGTTTATGATGCAGGGAAGGCATCTGACAGAGTAAGCTGGAATTTTATGAATATAGCAATGGAAGCATTTGCATTCCCTGATACAATAATAAGATTAATTAGGAAGGTATATGAATGATCAGAGATAAAAATTAAAGTGGGAGGGTTCCTCTCTGATAAGTTGTGTCTGGACAGGGGAACCAGGCAGGGGTGTCCTTTTCCCCTTTGTTATTTGCTTTATATTTAGAGCCACTAGCAAAGAAAATGAGGGATTCAGAAATGCAAGGATATAACTGATATGGTAATCAAGAAAAGTTAGATTTATTTACAGATGATATTATTTTATACCTGATAAATCCAGAAAAAGAACAGCTCACTGTTGAGGAACATTTTGAGTCGGTTTCAAGTGTTTTCGTGATGTAAAATCAATAAAGATAAAACAAAGGCTGCAGCAGTAAATTATGTACCCACACACAGACTGGTTCAGCAATACCCATATTTATGGGGACAAGATAAAATGTATTTAGGACTATTATTAAAAATGTTTCTGATATGGCAGCTAAGAATATGTGGGAAGAGACTAAACAAAAAGAAATACAAAAATTGCAAAATTGGAAGCTCTTGCGTATGGATATATAAAGTAAGATACAAGCAGTAAAAATATTTTTGTCCCTTTAATTTTATATACTGGTCAGGCATATTTTTATTGACCACAGGATAAGTTGTGGACAGTAATTAATAAAGAGTTGCAGGAATTTATCTGGGTGGGGAAGAGGGCTAGAGTTATGTGGAATAAGTTGATCCCTCCAATAGAACTCGGTGGTTTTAGGATTACTTGATTTGAATGGCTATTTTAGAGATACTCAGTTAAGGCTGATACACATAACACAAGCAAAAGGTTATAATTCAAAATGGAATAAGATGATGAAGAAGCTGGGGGAAGTTCAAGAAAGAAAGAGAGAGTGGGTGGTTATATGTAAATCCTTAAGGAGAATAATAATAAACATACAGAATATTATATTCATAAAAGTAGCAGAAAGTGTTCTAAGAACTAAGCAACCATGAGAATGGTGAAAGAACATTTTGTCAATAGGGATGACTGCAAGTAAGGTTCAAAAATAGGCAAGGCATGCTGGAATTTACTTTAGAAACTGTTCAATGAACCAAGATATTGGGAGTAACTAACTATACTGGGAAAGGTAATAGAGAGGGATGAGGTCAAGAAGATATTTAGATTGCAGACTAGACACTGCCTTCCCTACCAGGGACTGATATCTGAGTATAGGCAAAGAGAAAAGGATGGGAGAAATGTAAGTGAAAGACCTGTTCTTGTGGGGGGGTTGGTTGAATTAGAACAGCCACTGCTGTTAAAAAAAGGATAAGTAGTAGGCTGCATAAAATATTGAATGATATTTATAAGAATCAATCACAGGAAGTTAGAAAAGATTGGGAAGAAAGACTGGAAAAACAATTTACAAAAGAGCAATGGGAGGATATATGTATGGCTCCCAAGTATGCAATAAAGTCCAGAAGGCTTCGGATGTTTGCTTGGTGGTGTTTGCATAAGTATTTTTATACCCCAAGCAGACTTCAAAGAATTTTTCCTCAGGTAGATAGCAAATGCTGGAGGTGTGATGGGGAAGAAAGAGGTAATTGGGAATGTGTTTTGGGAGTGTAATGAATTGGTCAAGAATACTGGGTGAACAAATAGCTACAGCTAAGGATGTTTTTTCTTTCTTTCTTTTTTTTTAGCTGGAACACAGGATCTGAATTGCCTAGACATAGCAAGGCCTTAAATAAGTTTAATTATGTTGGCTGTCAAAATTACTAGAAAATGGAAATTAAAATCTAAACCAACAGTACTTGAAGTGCTGAATATTATAAAATATATAAACAAAGTGGAAGATGGATTTTTAGCAAATGGAAGGAGCAAATTACATAGAAATAAATGGAAATTGTGGGAGCAATACATGAAGAATAACCGTCAGCTGGAGGAGGAGTGAGGTTTAAGGTTAGCCAGGAATTCAGCAGTTTATGTAATGTTGGACTCATAATAATTACAAATAATAGATATATGATGTGTAGTGTATGCAAAAGGAAAAATGTTAACATGGTTTATTTTATTTTCTCTTAACATATGCTTGCTTATAAAAAAAAGAAAAAACATATGCTTGCTTATGTCTTAAGTGATGATTCAATAAAGGTGTTTAAAAACAAAACTCTGTCTTCTACTTAGTCAGTTAAAGTGTTTTCAGGCTGGAGTGTATCAAGTAACCCCTGCCTTGAGTAAGTCAATCTAGTCTGAGGAAAAGCCTTTGGTAATTCCCACTGGCCATTTTCAAAAGAAGGGAGAGCCACTGTTACCTGAGCAAAAAGATGTCACCACTGCTATCTTTGGAGATTCCTTCTGATCTTTAGAAGACATATGAATTATCAATGGAAAGAGTGAAAAAGCAAAGAACATTCACATTAACCAGAATAAGAAATCATCTATCTTTCAGGCCTGCTTGCTTACTTTAACTGTTTTGAAAGGGGACAAACAGATCTGTCTGAGGAGTTTGCCATAGTTGGGTCAATTCCTGGAAGAACCCCAGTTAGTTTTCATTTGTGAAGGTCTGTCCTGGTCCTGCTCTACTTATCTGCTGCAATGTTTTACTCTGGTAAGTGCAAGAGGCCTGAAGAGTCAATCCTGAGCTGAGTTGCTACCTCTCAGTCAATCATAGCAAGTCTGCATAGGGGGCAAGATTTAGTACCCTCCTGTTTGTTTATATTCCATATCATCATGGTGTTTTCTGTGATAATACAAATTCCTGGGGATCAGAGATGATTTAAGGCTTTCAAAACATTGAAAATTGCCACCATATAATTGACTTTTATGTGCTTTGGCCTGCCCTGCTTGTTCCAGACCTTGCACTTTTAGCCCTTAGTTCCTTAGGCAAAGTCTGAGGCATCTGTTGAGATCAAGATAAGAGGAGATGGAAGGGACAATGTCAGTCCTGTGCTGAGACAAAACTGGTGTACCTACCACAGTACCACCTTTCTCACAAATTCCAACACTGTAATTTGAAAAGATAAAGGGTGATGGCATTGAGGCTAAACTGACTTGAGGTACCATTGACTTTTTCTCATGTGACGTCTGGCCAAGGAAATTATAATAATCACAGAGGCCATAAAACCCAGAATCCAGAGAAATTCCCTAGCAGATGTTTGAGATAGTTTGCAAAAGCTCTGGAAGATTTATTTGTCTAGTTGTACTTTGTCCAGAGAAAGAAAAACCTTACTTATGGACATATCCAGGAGACTTCACAGAAAAACTATTCCATAGGATGGGATAAGAGATTATTTCTTTAATTTCACTTGAAACCTAAGACTGACCAAGAGATTCTTGACACATTTGAGAGTCTAGATTATTGGAAATACAGTCTGCAAATATAAACATGTGAATGCCTATAAGTCTGACGTAAGCAATTACTGGAGTTAGACACTTTCTAAATACCCTTGGTGCAATAGACAGACCAAAGGATAAGACAGAAAACTGATAATGTATGTCATATACAGAAAACCTTAAGAAACTTAAGAATTATTTGCAAATAGGAATGTGATGATAAGCATCTTTTAAGATTCAAATTACCATGAAAAATAAGGAAGGGAATGAATGGTAGCAAGGTTTGGAGGGATAACATTTTTAAATTTGGAAACCTGACATAGAGGTTGAGAAAGGAGAGGTCTAGGACTGGTCTTCAAGTTTCTTTTTTTGGCACCATAAAAATCCTTGAATAAAATCCTTTGCTTGTCTGATGTGGAGGCCCAGATCCTATAACCCCCCCCCAAAACAACATGTACTCCAACACTGCAAGAAACAAAGGCAATTTGTTTATAGGATGATAATTAATCCCCTAAAAAGGGAGAAAGGATTTTGTTTATCATTTCTTTCCCTGTTGGATGATTCTAATAAACCATTTGTCTGAGATAATCTGATGCCACTGGGGAAATGGAGATCTAGACTGAGAGATATAGGATTGACAGTGGGGGCAGAGTTTAAAAGAACAAGTAGTCATTCTGATTTTTTGGACTGTCCACGGTTCATGGAAGCCCCCCCCCCCTTTTTTTTAATTCAGCTTTCTTGACACTGAGTTTACTTCTTAATAATGGTCCTGAATTAGAAGGACAGTTTTTACTGAATTAAAAAAGGAGGGTTAAAACTTTGGGTAACCCCCTGAATCTGTTTCCCTCTGTCATCAAATATTTTTAGAAGCAGTATAAGGGCTAAACAAAATATCTTTGTTTGGGGGAGAATTTAAAAATTTCTGTCTTAACATCCTCTGGTAAGTTTTAAGAACATAACCAAGCAAATCTCCTTATAATTGATCTAGCAACAGCAGCAGCTCTGGACACACTATCAGCAGAATCATAACAACACTTTAAGGAGTATTTGGTTGCTTGAGAAGCAGACAGTTAAGGAATTTAGTGAAGTTTTAAGCTTGAAAAAGGAAGGTTAACAGTTAACTTTCAAATATTCTCAATAGAGGCCAATAAGAATTTTAACACATGAGCTATCAATTCACAATTCTGAAAGCTAAACTGGCAGAGAAATAACAGTTATTCTAAACTCTAAGCTTTCTCTTTCTTGGTACTGGAAATGGGATTAGCATTTACATTACGTTTAGCAAGAGAAGATTTTGATAGGGAAATAAGAAACAACATAATCTGATTTGGGATTAGAAAACATATTTGTGTATTTGAAATACTTTGTATAAACTATCAGACTGTTTGGGAGCAGGAGGTTGTGGTAAGGCATGCTACAAGCTGTTAAGAAAACATCCTCTAAAGCTGATAAAACAGATTGGACAGCTGCTGGTTGAGGAAAATCTGATTACAGCCAAACATATTTCTTCTAAGAAAAAGGGATACCATTCTGTCCCTACCAAAACAAATCTTTCATTTAGCTATAATTTCACACACAAAAAAATAAACAAACAAATAAATAAATAAAACTTTCTGAGGGAAATCTGAAGAAACACTTTCTTAAACACCCCCTTCAAGTCCCTGCACTTCTGGCTGGGAATTAGTGTTTTTTTTTTAATTTTTATTTATTTATTTGTTTATTTATTTATTTATTTATTTATTTATTTATTTATTTATTTATTTATTTATTTGCTATATGTTAGTGAAGAAGCAAAATTTAAAACATTTAAGGTACAATGTAATCCCTTGACAAACTGCAGTAAGTTATCCATTTCTATAAATAAAGAAACAGGAGGAGACATTTTTAACTTTTTGCTTTCTGATACAGGGAGAACCCCTGGGAAAGGGCAACTCATGTTATGGGCACTACCCCTGTCACTTAGTTGCCCTAAGTTGGCTATGTAATAAACCATCACCCATTTCTTTCCTCGAGACCAACAAGAGTAGTGCTCCCCTGTATTTTGAAGATAACCCTACAGCTGCAGAGGATGATCCCATCTCATTGTCTTTAGTGGTTTCCTGAGGAAAGTACATTTGTGTACACTGCAGTTACCCATAACAGTAGATGTTCAAATTCTTCTTCCTCACTGCTACAGTAGCCCTTAGCCCCAGGGAACAACCAGCCAACTTCAAAAACTTTTGTCTCCCTTAACTCATTCAATCTGACTTTTGACTGTCTAATTCCAAGGAGGGAAATGAGCAGTCCGAGCAAAACTTTCTTCAAGACTTTCTTGAGATACAAAGAGAGAAGAGTTAAATAATCCTGACTCAACCAAACAATAATAACAAAAAAAAAAAAAAAAAAGAAGAAAGAAAACACAACCCTATTTTATATAACAACTACAACTATATAAAAGAGTAGGGGGATGGAGGGTGCGGGTGGCTACTGCAGCAATGAGAAATTTGAACATCTGCTGTTATGGGTAAGTGCAATTTACGCAACAGTACTGTGTTTATCATTCCCACTGCTGTAGTAGCCCTTAGGCTAAATGGGTTGCTTACCAAACCCTATCCAACATGACTAAAAGAAGGATATGGGTCCAGGAGTCCCTGGAGAATGGTGCTAGCAAAGTTCGATCTGGACCAAGAAAAAGAATCCAGTTTGTAATTCTTTGCAAAAGTAGGCATAGAAGACCATGTAGCTGCTTCTATAATGCTTCTAGAGTCCATCCCTTTCCAGTGTCTCATCAAAGAAGACAATGCTCTAGTAGAATATGCCTTGACACTGCTTGGAGTGGGTTTGTCTTGGTGAGAATATAAAAAAAAAAATCCAAGAATAACCACCTCCTGAAAATTGTCTTATTTAGGTACAGGGTGTGCCATTTTTGCCCCTTAATAAGAAATGAGTAGCTGATCAGCTTTTCTAAAGGACTTAGTTCTGTCAAGATAGTACCTCAGCTGCCTATGCATGTCCTAGAGTATACAGAATGCTTACTCGCTAGTTTTTAGGTTCAGGTAGAAAACTGAGACATTGATGGCTTGATTCAAAATAAACTTTGAAACCATCTTGGGCATGAAAGAGGGTTTTCTTTTTAAAGAAACTACAACTCTGTGGAAAATCAAATAAGGTTCAGTCAGTATGAGTGCTGACAAATGAGATACTCTTCTTGCAGATGTCAGAGAAATGCCGAGTACATTTTTCTAAGTCAAGAACCTTAAATCAGCTTTCTGGGCAGGGTCAAAAGGTGACATACTCAATTTCTCCAATACACAGTTGAGATTCCAAGGAGGAGCAATTTGTTTACAAGTTAGTCTCAGGTGCAAAACTCCTTTCAGAAACTGTTCCACAATAAACAAGGAAGAAAAAGGTTGATCCTTGGGCAGACGTGCTGAAATGTCCACAAGATGAATTTTTAAAGATGAATAAGACAGGCTAGAGAAAAGTAATTCATACAAATATTTAAGCACCAGTGGTACAAACTACCTGATGGGCCAATGTTTATTGATTAGGCACAATCTAGAAAATCACATCCATTTACCCACTATAGGATTTTCCAGTAGAAGGCTTTCTTACTTCCTTTAGCACCTGCTGCACATGTTTCTGATATAAGTTTCTAAAACGTATTAAAATTTAATCATCCAGACAGTCAGCTCAAGATGATGTACATTTGAGTGTAAACTCACCCTGTCTTTTTATGAGTAGATCGAGTCTATGAGAAAGCTTGCAGCAACTGCCCTTGGTCAATTAAACAAGAGGGGAGAACCAATGTTGTTGGGCCAAAGGGGGGTCATCACAGTGATTTTTGGGGTATCCTTTTGAATCTTCAGAGATACCATGGATATCAGGGAAAGGGATGGAAACGCATAAAGGAACATTCCCTTCCAAGGGAATGAAAATACGTCTGTTTTCCAGGCTTGCTTGCAAGGATCCTGGAGCAAAACTTGTTTATTTGTTTGTTTTAGAAGGAGGCAACATCTATATCAGCTGTTCCCCACAACTGGATTAACTCCCGAAAACCCCCTCTTTTAGTTTCCATTCATGAGGGTCTGTCCTGGTCCTGCTCAGCTTGTCTGCCACTAAGTTTTGCTGTGACAGAATGCAAGATGTTTGCCAGACTGCATAGAGAGTACAACCTTATACCTCCCATCTTGTTTATAAACTACATGACTGTGATATTGCATGTAATCACTTGAAGAGGTCCAGAGGACCAAAGAAGATTAAGAGACTTCAAGGCATGGATTGCAGCCAGCATCTGTTTTAAGTTGATGTGTTTTATTTTGTCTGAAGGATTCCAAAGGTCATGCACTTATACCCCCATGGAAACTCCTCCTAAAGCAAAATCTGATGCTTCTGTGGTGAGAGATTGGTTTGTGGTCTGAGGAGATATGAGCAGACCTGGGTTCAGCAGAATTTGTTAAGCCAATTTTAATAAATTTTAGGCACTTATTTCAAGTAAACATGCAGGGGTTGGAGAGTGCCATAATATTTAAGATGTTTACCTCAAAGACACAAGGTACAAGGTTTAATTCTCACCCTTGAGAAAATTGTCTAGGATAAAAATGGCCCACAAGAGCAGTTATCCTAATACCTACCTAAAAACTGGAGTTTGATACTCCAGATAATGCAAATGCTGAGTCCGTATGTTTTTCAGAAACCATTTTATTTTTCTCGTGTGTTATCTATCTAGAGGTATCATGAGAATCATAGAAGCCATGAATCCTTGGATCCAGAGAAATTCTCTTACAGACATCAGAGACTGATTTGAGAAGCTCATGAAAATGCTCAGATAAAAATCCACCTTCTCTTGTGCTAATAAGGCCTTTTCAAGAGAAGGATCTATAAGGCATCTCAGAAACACAATCCTGTGAGATGGAGTTAAGAAGGATTTTGCAATATTTATCTGGAAGCCCAGATTGGTCAAAAGAGACATAACCTATGTTAATGACTCTTGGAATCTGGATAAAGACTCTGCAATGATAAGCAATTTGTATAATTAAGGAAAGATGTGAATGCCATTCAGTCTACAATAAGCATTGCCTGGGGCTACGCATTTTATGAATACCCTTGGAGCTGTAGATAAATCAAAGGGTAATGCAGAGTACTGATAATGTGCCAGAGAAACAGAGAACCTTGGAAATTTCCTGAAGCCAATGGCTATGGGAATATGGAAGTAAGTATCTTTTAGGTCTTGAGTTGCTAAGTAATTTGTGAGGAATGACGGGCAACAGGTTCTGTAAAGTCAACATTTTGAACCTGGAACTTTCATGTACAGATTTAGAAATAAAAAATCTAGTACTGGTCTCCAAGATGCCTCTTTCTTTGGTACCAAAAACATTCTGGAGTACAAGCATTTGCCCCTTTGACTTAAAGGCACTGGTTGCATGACTCCTTAGGTGTGTAAAGACCGAAGAACCTGAGGAAAAAGTCTGTTTAGTTCAGAAAATATGGAGATATTCCCCAGAAGAGAGGTTTTTGTATCTAGTGTCACCTGTAACCTGCCTGCATCATTTTTCACACCCAAAACATTCTTTTTTCCAAAGGAGAATGTTAATGGCCAGTTTAAGCACCAGATTTGTAGAGCTATTGGTTTGGAGAGAGGAAAAAAGGTAGGATTGCTGGCATAGTTATTTTGTACTGTTAAGTTGTTCTTTTTTCTGAAAAGACCCCCCCCCCCCTTTTGCTACCCTCCTACCATCTCTTTTTGCATTTTGTAACCCAGAAGAAGACTGGTTTTGTTTATTTGGCTTTTTTGTGTAAGAGAGAGGCCTATATGTTTTGTATTGGTGCACATGAAAGATCTTAGAAGCTCCCTGAATCAATTTCCTACTTTCATCATGCTGCTTAAGAACCTGGATAGCACAACAGCCAAACAATATCTCATTTAAAACAGAATCCAAGATTTTAGACTGTACCTCATTTGGAAACTTTCAGTTACATACTCAAGCATATCTTCTCAGCACTGTAGCAGTAACTGTTACACTCTAACCAACTCACTCAAGCTACAGATACCGCTTTAGGTACTTCTTCCCCAGACACTGCATGGATACTAACTCCAGTCCAGTTGGCTCTTTTCCCACAGTTCCTAGAAAGAAACTGCTGGAAAAGACACAGTACCTGCACAATAATACATACTCTTTAAAGCATGTTTAGATACCTGAGAAAGGATAGAAACATTTTCATCCATAAAAGAGTTTTCTTCTGTAGGAAGCGTGGAAGCCAGTTTTTTCACACTGTTCATATGACAAAGTATAAATTTCCACATATGTGACAGGTAATTCAGAATTCTGAGGCCTAAGGTGCAAGAAGAACGCATTACCTTAGTTGTCTGGTCCAATATTTTACCTTCTCTGTCAACAGGTGTTGATATCGAAGACTAACTTGTTGCCAGCATGAGAAGCAGTTGAAATAGCAGCTGGGTCAGATCTAAGATGAGAGAAATAAAATGTATTAATCTGAGGTGCCTTATACAGCTTATCTGCTTTTTAAGGACTGATGGCTGGGTATCAGCATGAGTACAGGTAGCATTCAACACATCTTCCAGGACTGGCAGTACAGGAGGGATGAGAGGAATGAGGTATACCCCTTTGTAACATATCATAATACTTCATCAGATCATGGGTAACATCTGTTTGTTCCCATAAAAATGCCACATTCACCTTGGCAATGGTCTGATTAAAAGAAAATTCCTCCATAGGAGGATTTGAATTAAAATTTTCCTCACATTCAGACAGTTGACGTAGGAATCAGAAGAAGAAGCCCTATCTTTGTCAAAATCAAAATCATCAGAGACTGTTTCCTCAGGAATAACTTTACAGAAATTGACCACCTGCAAAGACTTCTGCTTGCCAGGATTTACTGCCTGTAATGCCTATCATGCTAAGGTAAGCAACTCATCTTTTTAACAGGAGTTCCAGCAGAAAATAACCAACTCAAATGAGGGATGTCTGTCTGGCCTGATGGTCTCTTTCCACAGATACCCAGAGAAGAATCTCCAGAGTGTGCCCCACACCTAGAGAAGATGGTTATCCCATACCTGTATCAGACACTGGAACAGCTGCAGAGGACATGTCTGACCTCTGGTTTATGCTGGACAAAGGACTATAACAGAAGACGCTGGAGAGATAAGTGAGTGGTCTGAGAAACAACCAGTGGTCACTGCAGGTTCACCTAATACTGGCAGAGGTACAGAATGAGTTCACAACAACAGCAAAGACTCCTTGGTAAGTGATTTTTTTTTCTAGTTAGGACCTGTAGAAATAGAGCCAGCTGAACTGGAGAGAGTATCCATGCTATAACCAGGGGTGAAGCACTAAAAACACTAAGTAGCTGGAGTGAATCGGTCAGAAAGTAAATTGTTAGTAAGTGTTCACAAGCAGCACAATTACTCTCACAACACTTTCCCTACTCCCTCAACTTGGAAAGACTGGCACACACACTCTGTTACAGAAATCAGTATGGCAGATAGTTATCAGAAAGTGAACATAAGTATTATACTAGCACATAAAATCCTGCCCATTTTTAGGTAAACGTTCCTGTCCCACACAATTCAAAGTCTACACAACCATTACATAATTTTCACAAAATTACTTCCAAATAGATTAATGAACACTACTAGCTAAAAACTGTGGTCCCTGAAAGGAAGTTTCAGATATTGTGAAAAAATACTAGGTTTCTTAAAGGGGAAATACTGCTTTTAGTCATAAAATAAATTAAATCTTATTTTTAAAAGGGCAATAATTTCTGAGAGGAAGGGTTCCCCAACAGGGATTTATCTTCTAGAAACAAAGCTCTTAGCAGATTGCTACTCCTGTGAAGTACATGAGCTGCTTTTCATCAAGATGGCAAAAATGTACTGAGAACAGCTTCCCTCTCACTGCTGATTTTCTTCCTTGGGATTAGCCAATCAGCAGTCAGAGATAAAAGGAGTGGGAGGGGCAGAGCTTTTTGAAGTCAGCCAGTTATTTTCTAGGCAGAAAACTAGCCATATAGCCTAAGGACTACTACAGCAGTGGGTATGATGAACATCTACACCATAGGGACCAACAGCTAAAGATGAGCATTCTGAGGAGCTAGGTCTGTCCACAGCAGTCACCCATCAGCAGCTGAAGCAGTTAGGGAGGTGGCCTGACACACAAAGACATCTGGCAAACTTTCTTATTCTTCTTGCAGAAAGGAGAATGGAGAACCAAGGAGACTAATGCTTGTTCTACAGCACAGCAAAAAACAGGATCTGAAAGGCAGGTAGTGAAGCCTGGTAGATTCAGCAAATTCCTGACAGAACAAAGCTAAGATTCTGAGGTACAAATATTAGTGATAGTCACTAGAAAAAAGAAATTATGTACCTACCATAACGTTCCATGTTAGTTGTCTTCTTCTCGCCTTCTTTCTTGCTGGTTGGGTCCGGAGCCGATCCTCGGCTCCGACTCGGCCATCTTCAAAAGCTCGAGAGCTGCTTACTGGCTCGAGGCCACCCTATATCCCATGATGCCTGGCGCTAGATACCCAGATCTCGTTTGGTAAGTCTAACTGCAGACATAATAAGAAAGGAATCCTATCCTAGAATACATAAATCCCCCTGGAGAGACTACTAGTCAGAAAGGAATAGCCAGAGAAGACTCAGCCAGTGAAAAATCAAGAGGAACTCTTCTCGGTCCACTAGGATAGGGGCATGGAGGGCAGAATGCAAGAAAGAAGGTGAGAAGAAGACAACTAACATGGAACGTTATGGTAGGTACATAACTTCTTTATGTTAAGTTGTCTATCTCGCCTTCATTCTTGCATGTTGGGACAGCGTCCCTAGCACCTAAAATCCTGGGTGGCTCATCGGAACAAACACTTCAGAACAGTGGAACCAAAATCAGCTCTGCTCCTGGAAACCACGCCCAACTTATAATGCAAAATGAAAGTATGTGGGTTGGCCCACGTAGCCGCAGCACAAATAGATTCCATGGGCAACCTTGCCTGAAAGGCCACTGAAGTGGCTAAAGCTCTGGTGGAGTGACCTTTTGGTTTAACTGGCAATTCTTTATTCCTCAGTTGACATATAAATGTGATGATAGAAGTCAACCACCTGGATAAGGTTGCTTTGGAGACTGGAAGACCTTGTTTATCCACAGCATAAAACAGGAAAAATTGGCCCGATTTTCTAATGTCCTTAGTTCTATGCAAATAAAAGTGTAGTTGCCTGTGAACATCTAACTGATGCAATTTATATTCCGCCCTGTTGGAGTGGTTAGGAAAAAACACTGGAAGGTCTATGGACTAATTCAAGTTATTCTCTGAAGAGACCTTAGGAAGGAAGGAAGGATTAGTCCTGAGAGCAACCCTGTCATTGTGGAACACTAGATACAGAGGATGGATACAAAGAGCCTGAAGTTCCGAAACTCTTCTGGCTGAAGTAATAGCTACCAGAAAAAGGGTTTTCCAAGATAAAATCTTCAAGGAACAAGAAGCTGCAGGTTTGAAAGGGGGCAAAATTAGAGAAGCTAAAATCAAATTTAGATCCCACGGTGGTGGAGGATCTCTCACTGGGGGCCCGAGCAGAGTGGTCCCTTTGCGAAAGGCTTTACATAGCTTATGAGACATGATATTATTTTCCGACAGGCCAATGTGAAAATTTGAAATTGCAGCTAACTAAACTCTAATTGTAGCAGAAGCAGACCCAGCATGGAAGAGTTCTGCAAGAAATTCCAAAATGTGGTGTACAGGGGCTGAAAAGGGGTCTATACTCTTAGCCTCTGCCAGGAAGAAAAACGCTTCCACTTACTAGCGTAAGTTTTTCTAGTTGTAGACTTGTGCGATGACAAAATAATTTTGCGTACAGAGGGGGAGATATCTGGAAGCCTGGCTAAAGTTGGAAGTGGAGCAACCAAGCAGTGAGCTGGAGAGATCGTAGGGATTGGTGTAGCCCGCCCAATTGATGAATCAGAAGGTCTGGAACTAGGTCCAGATTCCAAGGCTGCTCGAGAAGATGACGATGCAGGAATGGGAACCATATTTGTCGAGGTCAGTAAGGAGCAATGAGGATCATTTTGCAGCCCAATACGGTAGCTTTCTGTATTAACTTCGGGATTAGGGGAAAAGGAGGCAATGCATAAAGAAGTCCCTTAGGCCAATCGTTGACTAGAGCGTCTCTGGGGGAATGTCCGGGAAGTGGAAGGAGAGAGAAGAAATTGCTGCACTTGCTGTTGAAGGAAGTTGCAAAAAGGTTGCAGCAAGGTTGGCCCCATTTCTGGAAGATTTGGTCCGCAACTACCTGATTCAGAGACCACTCGTGAGGCATGAGAATTGCTCTGCTCAGCCTGTCTGCTATGACGGTGGACCTCCCAGGGATGTGCGTTGCGATCAGAAACCGTTGGGAAGAGATCGCCCACTGCCTGAGTGCTTCTCAACATAGGGGGTAGGACCTGGTTCCGCCCAGCTTGCTGATGTACCACACTACTGACATATTGTCCGTTTGAATTGCAATGGTCCTGGTAGGAAGAGAGTCCTGAAGAGCTTGCAATGCTAAGAGCACAGCCCTCATCTCCAAGACGTTTATATGCAGATGGTACTCGTGAGGTTGCCAGGTGCCTTGGATTGTTCTGCCCTGATAATGCCCCCACCACCCGATCAGGGAGGCATCCGTGGTCACTGTAGCAACTGGAGGGTGAGTACAAATGGTCTGCCGTGGGACACTGATGTGGAGACCATCCACCACGCAAGGTGCTTCTTGCATGCTTCTGTGATCATAATCATGTAAGACATGGGAAGCTGCTGGAAGGATCATTGGGTGAAAAGAAACCACTGGAGAATCCTCATGTGAAAATGAGCTAGAGGAATGAGTATGATCGCTGCTGCCATGAGACCCAGAGTTTGGAGGACAAACTTGGCTTGAATTCTTTTGCATGCTAATAAAACCTTCACATGTTGGCGAATAACTAATACCCTGTCTGGTGGAAGGCTCGCTGACATGTCTTTTGTATTTAAATTTGTGCCTATAAAGGTGATAGATTGACAGGGCGACAATGCAGACTTTTCGAAATTTATTGTGATACCTAGCCTGGAGCAAGTCTCGATAGTGCAGTCCCTGGCTCGCAGATGGTGATGCCTGGTGGTAGCAGTGAGGAGCCAGTCGTCTAGATATGGAAACACCTGGAATCCTTGCCATCTCAAGTGAGCGGTAACTACTGCCATACATTTGGTGAACACCCTGGGGGCTGTGGTGAGACCAAAGGGCAGAGCTCTGAACTGATAATGGCTGGTTCCCAGCTGGAAGTGAAGGAATCTTCTGGAGCGTCTGTCCATTTTGATGTGGTAGTACGCATCCTGAAGATCTATAGAGCACATCCAATTGTCCTGACCCAGGAAGGGTAAAATGGACTGTAGCGTGACCATCTGAAACTTCGTTCTTTGTACAGATCTGTTCAGTCTGCTGAGATCCAGAATGGGTCTCCAGTCCCCTGTCTTTTTTGGTACCAAAAAGAACCTTGAGTAAATTCCGGATCCTTGTTGGTCTGCTGGGACTTGCTGGATGGCCCTTTTTCTTAGCAGTTTTGAGACTTCTTGAACTGCTTGGTCCCTTAGGTTGGGTGGAACGTGTGGAAGGGACTTGTTTAACCTTAAGGGGGTGCGAACAAAGGAAATTCTGTAGCCTCCGGATATAACAGACAGTACCCATTTGTCTTGTGTTATGTCTTTCCAGGCTCTTGGGTACAGCGATAATCTTCCCCCAACTGCCTCCAGAGGTGGGCAGCCGGGCAACCCTTCAGGGATGCTGGAAGGGCTTCTCAGAGAAGGATTCTCTGCTGCCCTGATTTTGCAGACCCCCTCTGCCACGATGGCGGCGTCTATTATTGTTCCCTCCTCTGCCCCTGGATGGGAACTCACCACGTGTGTCCGGCAAGGCTCCCTGGGATTTCCGGAACCACATCTTTCCACTCTTCTGACCCTTGGGATATGGTCTGGAAGGAGTGGAAAAATGGACTCCCACGGCAGAGAGAGTCTTGCCTTCCTGCTCACACCTGGTAAGGGTGTCCTTCACCTGTGATCCAAAGAGAGAGGAACCATCAAAGGGGGTGTTGGTGAAAGATGCTCTGAAAGGTCCCACAAAGTTACATAGCTGCATCAAAGCGTGTCTCCTTAGGGCAACACCTGTGCCTGCGGCTCTACTCGCCACCATTGGCTGCATAAGAAATGAGCCTCATGGAGGAGTTCACCACTGAATTAAGAGTCGCCCGCTGGAAGGCTGCCTTAGCCTGGCCCCCTCAGATGATGGATCTTGGAGGGTATCTCTAAGCTCTTTAAGGAGATCCCTTTGAAGACGGGTAAAGTGGCATAAATAATTCAGGGACCTCATGGAAAAGGTCGCTGAAGAGAACATCCACTTGCCATATCTGTCCATCGTCCTGGACTCCTTGTTAGGGGGATGGACAGATGAAGAAGTTTCTGCCAACTCCTTCTTTGTGGCCGCCGCTACCACCATGGCATCAATGGGGACACCTTTGGTCAAAAACTGTTTGTCCTGTGGTGCAGTTATCAGATTAGCAGGTCTTCTGGGGGTCGGTTCCACTGTGTCCAGAGCTGACCTCACCTTCCGAGCCACCACACACATCAGTGGGTCGAAAGGCGGAGACACCCAGGAGGTGGAAGGTCGGGATCCAAACGCGTCCATGAATATCGACTCATCCTCGGAAGGGCTTAAGGCAGTCCAGTTCCCCCTCTGCCTAAGCATCTCAAGGATGTCTGAGAATGAGACATCTTCAGAGGGGGATCTTGGGGACCCTTCCGAATCCTCTAAGTCGGTATCCGATGTGACAGACTCAGGGGAGTCAACATGCTTCCTCTTGCATTTCCTCTTACGAGGTGACTCCTCTGAATGATCAGGGGAGGCCTTGGAAGAGGAAGATACACCCAAAGGGGTGTCCTGGAGTGCTGGATCCCCACATTTGGGGTCTGGAAGAGGGGCAGAGGCTGATGCAGGCACCATAGGGGGAGGAGCCGATGGGGTCGATCGTGGAACTGACTCGGGGGCCAGTACACTCCTCATCACCTCGAAGGCATCCCTACCCGGACACAGAGAGGGCTCTGGTTCAGAAGAAACCAGAATCCCTCTCCGCACCGAGGGGGATGGCTCCGAGGCAGATGTGGGAGCCGAGCTCACCTAAGCCGAAGCCCCGAGGGGGAGAGCGGGGTCGGACAAGGGTCCGATGCCATTAGCCCCCTCGGAGCCGACGAGGGAGTCCCGGCACTCAGATCCCTCCAGGGACGGTACCATGGAAGGGATCGGAGCCAATGACGGAACCGAAGGAGAAGGTATCGGAGCCGACGGTTCCACGACTCGAACCCCAACGAACTCCGGCTCCGAGCTCAAAGGATGAGCCAGAGGAGGAATATCTACAGACGTGGATGGAGCTGACACCTGATGAGGGGGGCTGGACAACATTTTAGCTCGGGCCTGCGATTTTAACAGTCTACTGACCACTCTTTCCAAGTCATGGTCTGAAAGTCTTAAGGACCGAGAAGAGTGGGATGAGCGATGACTACGCTCCGACTGGAGCAGAGGTGATCTCGGAGCCGAATGTATCGACTCCAGCGAAGGAGACCTAGATCTTTTTCGACTCTCAGACAGCTCCGAGGAACGTGTCGGAGCCGACTTGGAGGGAGGAACATCAGTTCCAGCTGGAGCCGAGATGGATGGTACAGCTTCATCCAGCGACGGCTCCGAACTGGGAGCCGAAGGTTTAGGCGGCCTGGAAGATTTCACGGGCTGAGCCTTAGCCGGTGAATCTTGGGGATTAAGTAAACCCCTCAGGATCAACTTATTTTTGTGCTCCTGCAGGACTCTTTTACTGAATGCATGGCAAATCGAGCAAGAGTCCTGCAGGTGCACGGCGCCCAGACAATTAACACAAGAAGTGTGACCATCTGTCAGAGACATCTTCTGACAGCATGAGTCACACTTCTTGAGTCCGGACGACTTAGGATCCTTGGACATCCTGAAGAAAACCAAGGAACAAGGAAAACACACACATAGAAAGGTTAAGGTAACTAACCACAAAAAATACACACTACAGTTACCAGAACCAAAACTACAAGCAAGGTTATATCTGCACTACTACAACCAAAACTATAGTTAACTATCACTAAACTAGCTTAGCTAACAGTGATAATAAAAGAATTTTTTTTTTTTAAAGGGAAAGAGATAGAGAGAAAAGGTTATCCTCTAACTTAAACGGAAAACCTTTCAGAGGTAAGGAATAAAATAGAAAGGGGGAGGGGAAACTCTCTAATTAAAACGAGTTTCTGAGGGGAAGTGGCAAGGATTCAGAAAGAGATTAGCTACAATACAATAGTTTTATCTAAACGACAAATTCTACACTAAAACTAACATTTTTATGACAAGAAAAACGATAACTATAAAGTTTTATACAACCTGAGCCAGTAAAACAACCTCGCAGCAGAAGCGGCAAATGAAATCTGGGTATCTAGCGCCAGGCATCATGGGATATAGGGTGGCCTCGAGCCAGTAAGCAGCTCTCGAGCTTTTGAAGATGGCTGAGTTGGCTCCGAACCCAACCAACAAGAATGACGGCGAGATAGACAACTTAACATCACATTTTTCATAAAGATGTAGAAAAAAAATCAGATTTTTTTTCACAGCAAGGTGACAAAAGCACCATTTCAGTAGTAAAAAAACGTAAACAGAAATGGCAGTCCACCAAAATATATTTTCTAGCATAAATAATAATTATTATGATATAAAAACACATTTTTCCTTAGAAAAATACTGGTAAAAGGTTTTCCTCAGAAGGGAACTTATCTGCCTAGCCTTGAAGTATTGCTAGCTGTCCGTCAGTTCCATGAAGCTAGTAGACAGAGTGCATTTTAGCAGCAGGAAAGCTCTGAAATGGTGCTGAAACTGCTGCTTTTATGTGCTCTGCTTGAGCCAGTCAGTAGTTAGGGATTATGGAATGTGCCCTGAAGCATTCAGAGCAGGCCAGTGGTCATATCCTAGGCAGGATATAACCCATACACCTTAGGTTACAGTGAGCTATTGTTGAACATGGACAGTTTGTCTGGAATTTTGAGACAGATGAAATAAATATTTGCTTAAAATCCTGCAAATTGTACCTCTTTCCTGCAGGTTCTTGAAGATTTTAGCAGCTACAGGGCCAAAGGGATTTTCCTTGTCCACAGTAGCATCCAAATGTTCAGATTTGTCATCTTCTGGCAAAGGCTGTAACCTTAACAAAGAGAAACTCCTTAAAATAGACACAATAGTAGCAGCTGTAGAATATCCATCATCGGCATCATAACTGCATTTAATAGAATGTCCAGTTAACTGAGTGGCTGAATTGAGCAAAAACAAAAGAGAAAATGTATTATTTGTCTCAGGCATGTATGATAGTAGTAACTTGTTTATATCCCCCCAGAATAGATAAAAGATATCTATTCATAAGGGATTGATAGTTAAAAGCACAGAAAGAAAATGTAACAAAAGTGTATACTTTCTTTCCTTTCCTATCCATGACCTGACAAGAAAGATAGGGGAAGAAGCCTGAGCCCTGAATACACAAATCTAAAAAAGGCGCTGATGTCAGATCTGACTAGATCCAATAACCCATACATTAAGTCAGATGGAAAAGACAACATCAAGTCTTCTCTATACCCTGGACCTTATAAAACCTGTCAGAAGTTTTAGGCCCTGATGTTTGGTATTCTAGGTTTAAAGAAGCTGTGGTGAAGGTATCGTGTAAAGCCTCTAACACAGGAGGAATTGTAGAAGGCTTGAAAACTCCCATGCACAGTAAGTTGCAATACCTTCTTGCACATTAGACACTTATTTTTTCTCCCACTGAAAATATTCCATAATTTTCAAAACTGTGTCCCAATTAAGGAAAGTTTCTCTAAGGGAGAGTCAGGAGACATGATATCCTCAACTATTCACTCAAAGCCTACTGGGGAATAGATCGAGGAGAAATAAGCCAGTCATTCCACCTTTGATTCAGAGTCTTCATCTTCAGAAAGAGAAAAATAAAAAAGACTCCCTACCCCTTTAATAGCACGGGAGGAAGAAGCAAAAGAAGAAAAGAAATGTGGTGAATCTAGAGACATAATTGCCTTAAAAAGCCATTGGGAAAAGTCATATAAGTCTTTCTACGGATCTCCAGGACAGATGCAGAATGAGTATTTTTAGTTTTCCACTTCTTTTTCTTGGAAGCTTCAGCACAGACATATTGGGGAAGATCTGACCCCTGATATACCTCAATAAGTGTACCAGGTACTCCCTCTTGGATTAGGATTTGAGAAATGCTCTCAGGTTCCTCAGAGATAGGGTTCCTTCTCTGTGGTCAAACTGGCCATCTGATTGGTCATGGTGAGCATGCCTATATGCTGTGCCTTACTAGCCTCTATTGGTTTTGTTCCAGCAGAAGCAGCAGTTAAAAGCAGATGATCTGAGGGATCATATTGCATCATTGCAGAGACATCTGGATCCAACCAGACAACCAAAGCTTCAGACTTCAACTTCTTGAGTTTCTTTCTTGGCTGCTAAAGGATTTTCCAACTGGGCAGACTGAGAAGCCATCCTTACCTGCATAAGCTCCTTTAGTCTCTGGTTTTCTAAGTAAATGTTAACAAAAGCTAAGTGACTTCTTAAAGTTTTAGGAAAAAAAGACTTACAAATGGAATACTGTTTGTAGATGTGACTAGATCCTAAGCAGAATAGCACTTTTGTATGTCTATTTTTGTATACTGCAGTCACATTTACCCTCTCAGTTGACATTAAAAATAAACTTTTCGGTCAAAGGTTAAAGGAAAGAGGAAGGTTCCCCAACAAGGATACTTATCTGCCCATTTGCAATGGAAGCTGAAACAGGTTGAACGACTGCCAAACCAAAGTGAAAAGCAAAGTCTCATTGTTTGGGTTGGCGGCAAGAAAATTCTAAGAATTATTGCACCTATACTTCTCTTATGTACCATTTTGCATTCTCATGTTTGGGATCATAGGTCAGACATATGGCATGAGAGAAGATGCCCAAACTTTGGTATGCAGGCCAGACGTATGGTATTCTTATCAGGATCCTTCCTATATGTAAGCAATATTGCAGCTGTGATCAATGAAGGACATCAACTTGACTATAATACATGACATCTATGTAGCATATATGCAGAAACGTAACAGTTGATTTTTCAGATTATGAAAATGATATTTTGTATATATTTTGCCAATATCTCTCTAAGGGATCATGGCAACATGATGACTAAGTTTGCTTGCATATGTAAGAGTTTGTCTATTAAACAAATTATTAAAATGATTATACTTTTCATATATATGCCCATATCTCTATAAAGAAACATAGCAACAAGTTGAGTGCTGCTTCATTTTGAAACTGACAATTAGTGTAGACAAATGGTCCATTGATATAGGATGTCTATGTAATGCAGTTTCACAGATATCATTTTTTTGTCATAATAGACAAATATAATTTACTTTTTATTTCTGTTAATATCACAGTACGAAAGCATGAAAGAATGCTGGTTGTGGCCTGATTTTGATGCTGGTATTCACACACACAAATCTGTTATTACTACTATACCTACATGGTATAGTTACCAAGATACTCTCATTTATTTTAACAAATATACAAAAAAGTGCATAACATCTGTAGTTATTGCCAGCTATAAAATCTGACATATGATCTGCAATGCCAACACTTGTTCCAGATGAATTTTTTTGGTTCAAAACTCTTACCTGTTTCACTTACTTCATGTAAATGAGAAGGACCCAAACGCAGTACACGTAAAGCACAATTGTGTAGGTAATGTGCCATAATAGTAGAAGTTTGACTCAGATTAGGTAGAGAAAGTGGGTACTCCTTCTGAATTTAGGCTGCCTTAAAGGACAGCCTTAACAAATCCAGTTCCTGTTGTAGACAAAGTCAAGTTTACAATGTTTGCTGAAGATGTGTGACTGAGGACCAAGTGGCTGCTTCAAGAAAAGTTTTAGAGCCTAACCCTTACATGAAAGCCTCTGAAGTGGCTACTACTCTGGTAAAATGGGATTTAACTATTAGTGGTAGCTGCTTCACATGGTTTGTATAATACCAAAGGACTGCATTGCAGATCCATTTGTAAATAGTTTACTCAGATACTGCCATTTCTAAGTAAAGTCTGAGCTGTCTACGAACATCTAAAAAGGGAAGAATTATTTTTTTCCTTTGTTCTGAGGATTTGGAAAGAAAGCAGATAGCTGAAAAAAACTGATTAAGAGTAAATGCAAAATGTATTCCCATTGTTGGAGAAATTTGGAAAGAAGAGTGGAAGGTCAATGGATTGATTAATGTTGGATCCTGACACCACCTTATGAGGAAAAGATGGGTTGGTTCATAAAGACACTTTATCTTTATGGAAAATCAAATAAAGGGGGGGTTAGAAGCTAAGGCTTGCAGTTCTGAAACTTTCCTAGTTGACGTAATAGCTACCAAAAATATTGTTTTCTAAGTTAAAAACTTTAGTTCACATTTAGCAACTGGTTCAAATGGTAATTCAGTCAGGGCTTTTAAGACTAGGTTCAAATCCTGCGGTGGAGTAGGACCTTTAAAGGGGGGGTTCAGTAAAAAGGTTCCTTTAATAAATGCCTTACATAGTTGCAATGAAGCTAAGGAAGAATTGTCAACCCCAACAGAAAAATTAAAGATAGCAGCCAAATGTACTTTAACTGCTGAAGAACTAGCACCTTCATTAAAAAATGGTAGCTAAAAATTTGAGAGCCTTAAGTACTGGTTCTGAAAAGGGGACAATGTATTTTTTCTGATCCCAAATAACAAATCTTTTCTATTTACTTTTGTAAATATTCCTAGTAGAAGCTTTGTGGGGAGACAATAGAATATGATGGACAGGGAAGGAGAGCCTGGGTTGTCTAGCTATTATTGGAATTGCAGAAACCATGCAGTCAACTTTAGGTCCAACATTTCCAGATGAATCAAATCTGTTGGATAAAAAGGAAGATCTTAATTGGATCCAGGATACATGGAGGATGAATTAGATTAGGCCAGAGTAAGGGGAACTGAATCTGACGAGGTCAATATTGGGCAATGAGGATGACTGTGTTCTTCAATCGAGATGTTTTCTGAAGAAATTTGGGGATTAGAGGAGTTGGGAGATAAGCATAAAGGAGACTGGGGGCCAACTGTGGAGAAGAACATCTCTCAGTGACTTCCTTGGTGGGGGGATCAGGGCAAAGAACCTGCTACACTCCTTATTGAGAGGGACGCAAAAAGGTCGCAGCAAGGCTGGCCCCATTGGCGAAATACTTTTTCCACAGTTTTCCTGTTCAGTGACTACTCATGAGATTATAGAATTGACCTGCTCAACTTGTCTGCTATCACACTGGATTTCCCATTAATGTGCATTGCTATCAGAAAATGAGTGGATGACATCACCCATTGCCACACTCTCAGAGCTTCTTGACATAAAGGGTAAGGTCTGGTTCCTCCTTGTTTGTTGATGTATGAGACTACTGCCATATTGTCTCTCTAAATCGCAATAGTCCCCAAAGTAACAGAAAGGCCTTCAATGCTACGAGAATTGCTCTAATTTCTAGGACATTCATATGCATGTTGGCCTCTTCTAGGGATCAGGTGCCTTGGACTGTCTTTTCCAAGAAGCGCTCTCTCACCTAAATTGGGAGTAGTCACTATGGCCTTGGGCTGAGGAAGTATGAATGGGCTGCCTTGTGAAATCTGATCTGAGCAAATCCACCACCTGAGATAACTTTTGCATGCCTGAGTTATTTTGATCTGAGTGGACAAAGACTCGTACAGAATGGACCACTGAGTTGCCAGGGTTCATTGAAGAATTCTCATATGGTATCTTGCCAATGGTAAACAGCAAAGATGTGGTAAAAGTGCCCATAACGTAACTAGTAATCCAAAATTAGGCACCGGAGACCAGCAGTTCCAACACACAAGTAATTTAATGTTCAAATACAGCAAAAGGAACACACATCCACAAATAACATCTTGCCAATGGTAACAGAATTATGGCAGTGAACATCCACCCCAACGCCTGTAGAATTGGTTGGGCTGACAGTAAAGAGTTCTCAATTATCTTTCTGACTTGAAATCTTATAGTTTGTACCCTTGGCAGGGGAAGGGAGAATGTCGTTGATATAGTGTTGAACAAGGCTCCTATGAATTCTAGTACTTCAGTTGGTTCCAGTTGAGATTTGTTCAGATTGATTGTGATGCCTATGTAAGAGCACAGTTGGAGTATACAGTCTCTTGCTTTCATCAGTAGATGCCTGGTTGGAGCAGTAATGAGCCAGTCATCCATGTAAAGAAATATTCAGAATCCGTGCAGTCTCAAGTGAGCTACTACTACTACTGCCATGTATTTGGTGAACACCCTGGGGGCTGTGGTGAGGCCAAAGGGCAGTGCTCTGAATTGGTAATTACTGGCTCCCAGTCAGAAGTGTAGGTATCTCTTGAATTGCTTGTTCATTTTTATGTCATAGTATGCATCCTGATGATCTATTGGGCACATCCAGTTGTCCTTGTGCAGGAAGGGCAAAACAGACTAAAGCATGACCATCTGGAACTTTGTATACTGAAACGATTTGTTCAGATTGCTGAGATCCAAAATTGGTCTCCATTCCCCTGTTTTCTTTGGCACTAAAAAGAATCTTGTGTAAGTTCCAGACTCTTTTTGGTCTGCAGGGACTTCTTGGATGACTCTTTTTTTCTAGCAGCTTTTTTATTTCTAGAGCTGCTGCTTTCCTCTGACTGGGTGGAACACAGGACATTTTGTTTACTGTTGAGGGAGGAGGTAGGAAAATAAAATTATATAACCTCTGGAAATAATCATCTGCATCCACATATCTTATGCAAAGTCTAGCCAGGCTCTCTGGTGCAAGGATAGATGACCCCTGACTGTCTCCAGAGATGGACAATCGGGCTTCCTTTCAGGAGTGCTGATAGGGTCTGTCAGAAAAATAATCTCTAGATCCCCTGGTTCTACAGGCCTCCACTGATGCTCGGGTGGTGTCTTCTGTTTGAGATCCCCCCTCTGCCCCTGGGGGAACTATATCCATGTGGATCTTGGAAAGGACCCTGGGACCTCTAAGCCATATTTTCCTGCCAACTCATTGATTCCTAGAAAAGGTTCTTTGAGGATCAAAAAAATGTACACCCACTGCAGACAAGGTCTTACCATCCTGTTCACACCTAGAGAGTGTGTCCTTCACTTTGGGGCCAAATAACGAACTTCTGTCAAAAGGAGTATTGACAAAGGAGGACTGGAAGGGCTCTACAAAATCACACAGGTGCATCCAGGCATGTCTCCTAATGGAAATGCCTGAACCTGCTGCCCTTGAGGTACCTTCAGCTGCATGAGAAATTAGCCTCAAAGATGAATTAGTAATGGACTGTCAGGTAGCCAGCTGTGATGTAACAGAAGTCTGTGCCTCAGCAGTTACCACTCCTAACACGGATTTGGAAAGGTCTTTAATCAAATCCCCTCTGTAGTTTGGTAACATGCACCAAATAGTTCAGTGATCTAAGAGAGAAAGTTGGTGAAGCATGAATACGTTTCCCAAATCTGTCCATCACCCTAGACTCCCTGTTAGGGGGATGAACAGATGAACTCTATTCCATGAGTTCCTTCTTTGTAGCTGCTGTTATGACCATAGCATCAACTGGTACTCCCTTTCTCCAAAACTCTTTCCCCTTGGGTGGTGCCAAGATCTTATCAGGTCTCTTGGGGATCAGCTCAACAGAATCAGGTTCCTTCCACACCCACTGAGAAATCAACTAATTGAACTTATTAGCAGGTGGAGTCACCCAGGAAGTATATGGGACAGACTCGAATGTCTCCAGGAATATCGATTCCTCTTGGGAAGGGTTATCGGTAGACCAACCACCCCTTTGCTTAAGGATCTCCAAAATGTCTCCAAAAGCGACATCATAAGATGGTGATCTTAGGGACCCTTCCCCTTCATCAAAATCAGTATCTTCTGTGATTGACTCCTGAGGAGAGTCTAAGTACTTCTTCTTGCACTTTCTTTTCTTAAGAGATTTCCTCAGTGAGATGCTCCAGAGAATTATCGGAAGAAATAAGGATACCCTGTTGGGTGGTCTACAGACTTTGGGCTGGCTGTCCCTGTGTGGTAGAGTGATGAGGTTCATGGCACAAAGAAATCTGGAAACCAGATGGAAGATCTGATGGGGGGAGGAGCTGCCTGAATTCTGGAAGAGAATACTCTCTCTACAAACTCAAAGGCTGAATGCCCTGGGGAGAAGAAAGCCGATGGAGCCAAAAAGGCATGCTTTCAGACCACTGGCTCCCTCTGACCCAAAGGCAGTCCATCCAAGGCAGAAATCAGAGCTGAGCTGCCCAATGTCAAAGCTCCAAGAGGCAGAGAAGGCTCCAACCTATTCGGAGTTGACTCTAGCACCTTGGAGCCATCAGCACTGCTTTGGCTCAGAGAGTCAACCAGCTCCGATACCTTCAGAGTCGGTACACTCAGAGAAGGAATCAGATCCAAAGCCACCCTCCATCTTCAGATCCAAAGCAGACAGTCCCGGAATGCTTGGATCCAAGGGCTCTGAAACCAAAGGATGAATCAGAGAAGAAGCCTGGATGGGTGGAGTAATACTGGTAAAGCTCTCCTGACCCAAAGGGGTAGGTGCTGGAAAAACTCTCATCTGTATCTGCTCTGAGAAAAACATCCTCATCATTCTATCCACATCCACCTCTGTAAGACTTCAAGAAGAACAGGAAGAAGAAGCTAAGGCTGGGACTGTCAACACCTCTCTACGAAGGGGGAAAGTAACCAAGATGGGACCAGGTCCAGAGAGGATCCATAATGGGTCTGGGAGAGCTGTTTTGAATCCAAGAGAACTGGATCTGAACAGGCAGACCCAGTGTCTGAAGCCATCAGATCCAAGGATTTGGGTTTTGGATCTGACCGTTTCAAAACCTTCCAGGCCAGGTCCTTGCTTGGATATGAAGAAGTACTGGAAGATCCAGGAGGTTCAGTAAGTCATTTCATCAACTCTTTCTGGCCTACCTTGGAGGAATGAGCTCCAGCCAGAGTTTCTGGAAAAACTAGTTAGAAGAAGTCCCTTCAATATCACCTTGTTCTTCCTATCTACTAAAGCCCTAGGATTAAATGATTTACAAATGTCACAAGGGACCTCCAAATGGCCAGAGCCCAGACAATAAATGCAAAAGCTGTGGGTGTTGGACAAGGGGAATCTTGTGCCCACACTCCTTGCACTTTTTGAATCCTGAAGGTTTTTCAGCCATAATCATAGAAAAGAACAATAAGGTAGCAAAGAATACATTTATTTTTTAATAGAGAAAGAAAAGGAAAGAAAGGAAAACTACCAACAATGGTATGAAAGATTACTGGGAATGGTAAAAAGGTACACATAGGGAGAAAATACTACCAACAATGGTATCAAGATATGATAGAAGAATGCGTAGGGGTAAGGGAGCTATAAAAGGATACTAGTTTACAAGAAAAGATGCAAAAAAAAATATTAGAATTGAAAAACTTTCGAAACTCACTATAACGCTTGAGAGCTGACAGCGACCACGTCCATACACGAAGGCGGCAAACGAGATCTGAGGTATGGACTGGAACTGTAGCATTATGGGTAAGGGATGAGCTCAAGAGTTTGCAGTAGGCCACACGAGCCGTAAAAAGAAGCCAAGTCAGATTCAAAGGTCGGATCCAAACCCACATGTTGAGGAATGAATGAAAATTGACAACACCAGATTTTCCATTTATAGTTTAATAAGATTTTAATAAGAATGCATCTTTTGACTTGTTTTCAAGGGGTTCTGGAACAAAATAAACTCAGTTGCCCATTTTGTACTGATGCAAATAAATCTGAGGAACTCTGAAGTGATGGGTGAGCTGAAGAAAGACCTCTCTGCTAAACATAAATTCATGAGGGTCTGTCCTAAACTTGCTTTAATAATCTGCCACTGTGTTTAGGTGAGAGGGAATGTAGACTGATTCTAGGCAGAAGTGTTGAAGGCAGACTCCTCAAGCTGTCATGGCTCATCTGCAAAGTGGTAATCCTCTCACTACTTTTGAAGTACCTAGAGACCGCAGTTGGTTAAGAACTTTGAGAGGCCATCATGTCTTTAATATTCATGTCACTTTTCCTGTACAAAGGGCTCCAAATACTCAGAACATTTTGTTTCTTGGGAGCAAGTTCCTCCATGCAAGGTCTAAGACATCTGCCACAATGCTCTGTATTGGCGCAGGTCAAAGGGAGCTCTCAGATTGGAGTCTACCTGTTTGGCCCACCAGAGTAAGTCCTGAACTAAACAAGGAATTAAAGTGATTTCCTGATTGAGAGAATTCTGGTGATGGTCTAGAATGACCTGAGGTGCTACTGCATATTCCTCAAATTGTGCGTGTTGTAGAAGGAGGAAGTAGACCAGAAAAAGATGATAAACTTGACTATTAATGAGGAGAAAGAAAATATGTTTTGTAAAGTATTATGCAGGAAATAAGAAGTTATGTACCTACCATAACGTTCCATGTTAGTTGTCTTCTCTCGCCTTCTTTCTTGCTTGATGGGTTCGGAGCCGATCCCTCGGCTCCGACTCGGCACTTGCTAAGCTCGAGAGTCACTTTTACCAGCTCGAGGCAGCCCCATATCCCATGATGCAAGGCGGTAAGTACCCAGATCTCGTTTGATGACAAAGGGCAATAGCACCAAGCATAAAATACTTCCCAAAGGAAGAAAGAAACTTACAGATGGAAGAAGGACCAGGTCTGAATGGTCTTCAGCATAATAATTTCTTATAACAAGGTCTGTCCAGGCCAGGGGGAAGGAGGGAGGGTCGCAAGAAAGAAGGCGAGAGAAGACAACTAACATGGAACGTTATGGTAGGTACATAACTTCTTAATGTTGTCAATCTCGCCTTCATTCTTGCTTGATGGGACCGTCCCTAGCACCTCTATCCTGGGTGGCTCAATGGAACAAACTCTTGAGGACTGTAGAGCCAAAACTGGCTCTGTCCCTGGAGGCCAAGTCCAATTTGTAATGGGAAACAAAAGTATGAGGAGTGGCCCAAGTGGCGCCATGAAATAGTGTCTATAGGAAGTCTAGCTTGAAAGGCTGTAGAAGTAGCTAAGCTCCTAGTTGAATGTGCTTTAGGTTTTGAGCACAGCTGTTTTCCCCTGAGCAGATAAATTTCAGAGATGACTGAAGAAAGCCATCTAGACAAGGTCACTTTAGAGACAGGAAGGCCTTTTTTATTATCCGCATAGGAAACAAAAAGTTGATCAGATTTTCTAAATTTTTTTGTTCTGTCCAAATAATATCTAAGTTGACGGTGGACATCAAGATAATGTAGCTTTTGTTCAGCTCTGTCTGAATAGTTTGGGAAAAATACAGGGAGATCAATGGATTGATTCAGATTGTTCTTTGAAGCGACCTTAGGCAAAAAGGTTGGATTAGTTCTCAAAGATACTCTGTCTTTGTGAAAAACCAAATAGGGGGGTCGAACCGATAGAGCATGAAGCTCAGACACCCTCCTGGCCGATGTAATAGCCACTAGGAATAAAGTTTTCCAAGAAAGAAATTTCAGGGAACAAGAAACAGCTGGCTCGAAGGGGGGAAGAATCAAGGATATCAGCACTAAATTTAGATCCCACTGAGGAGGAGGATTCCCGATTGGAGGCTTTAGTAGGAAAATTCCTTTCAAGAAGGCCCTGCAGAGCCTATGGGACATAATATTATGATCTGCTATCCCGACATGAAAATTGGAAATAGCAGCCAATTGAACTCTGACTGTGGAAGAAGAGGAGCCTGCATGAAAAATCTCTGCTAAGAAATCCAGGACTGCCTGAACAGGGGCAATGAAAGGATCAATATTCTTGGCCTTAGCCCAATAAGAGAAACGTTTCCATTTGCTTGTATAAATCCTCCTGGTAGAGGATTTTAGAAGTTACTATGATGTCTCTAACTGGGTTAGAGATCAAAGGAAGCCTGGCTAAGGAAGGAAGTGGAGCAACCATGCTGTGAGGTTGAGAGAAGGGATAGACCGGTGCAGCTGACCCGATTGGTGAATCAGAAGATCTGGCACTGGGTCCAGATGCCACGGCTGCACCAAAAGGTGATGATGGAGGAACGGGAACCAAACTTGTCGAGGCCAGTAAGGGGCAATGAGAATCAATTTGGCTCTCAAAACGGTAGCTTTCTGGATAACCTGAGGGATCAGAGGAAATGGAGGGAAGGCATAAAGAAGTCCCTGGGGCCAATCCTGGGTCAGAGCGTCTCTGGGGGGATGGCCTGGTAGAGGAAGAGGCAGAAGAAGTCTGGGCATTTGCTGTTTTGTGGAGTAGCAAAAGATCGCAACATGGGCGACCCCATTCCAGAAAAATCTCTTCTGCTATAGATTGCTTGAGAGACCACTCGTGAGGCATGAGAATAGCTCTGCTCAATCTGTCCGCTACAATGTTGGTTTTCCCAGGGATATGCGTTGCTACCAGAAACCGATGAGAGGAGATCGCCCATTGCCATAGTCTGAGCGCTTCTCGACACAAGGGGTAGGACTTGGTTCCGCCCTGTTTGTTGATATACCAAACTACAGACATGTTGTCTGTGTGGACTGCAATTGTCCCTACGGGAAGAAAGTCGTTGAGGGCTTGCAACGCGTTAAAAGCACTGCTCTCATCTCCAGGACATTTATGTGCAGATGGTACTCGAACGGCTGCCACGTCCCATGTACCATCCTGCCCTGATAATGACCCCCACCCGATCAGGGAGGCATCCGTGGTGACAGTGGCTATCGGGGATGGGGTACAAAGTACCTGCCTTGGTGAACCTGAGGAGATGTGATCCACCAAGCAAGATGATCTTTGCAGGTCTGTGTCACCAGAATCTGGTGACGCATTGGAAGTTGTTGGTATGACCACTGTGTGAACAGCATCCACTGAAGAAGGCGCATGTAGAATCGAGCCAGGGGAAGAAGAGTAATGGCCGCAGCCATGAGGCCTAATACCTTTAGAACCATTCTGGCCTGTACTTTCTTGTTGGCCAGAATGATCCTGACATGACTCTGAATGTCTGAAACTCTTTGATCTGTAAGGGTAGCTGACATCCGAACAGTGTTTAAGTTTGCGCCTATGAAGGTAATAGACTGGCAGGGCGATAAGGATGACTTTTCGAAGTTGATCGAGATGCCCAAATGAGAACAAAGATTTATTGTGTAATCCCTGGCTTGTATAAGCTGATGCCTGGCGGTGGCTGACAGGAGCCAGTCGTCGAGATACGGAAACACCTGGAATCCTTGACGTCTCAGGTGAGCCGTGACCACTGCCATGCATTTGGTGAACACTCTGGGGGCTGTAGTGAAACCAAAGGGCAGGGCTCTGAACTGGAAATGACTGGACCCCAGCCGAAAGCGGAGAAATCTCCTGGAGCGTCTGTGAATTTTTATGTGATAGTACGCATCCTGAAGATCTATTGAGCACATCCAGTTGTCCTTCTGTAAGAAGGGCAGAATTGACTGAAGAGTGACCATTCGAATCTTGTCTTCCTCACAGACTTGTTGAGTCTGCTGAGATCCAATATTGGTCTCCAGTCTCCCGTCTTTTGGGGACCAAAAGAACCTTGAGTAGATTCCGGCTCTGAATGGTCTGTTGTAACTGGCTGAATGGCTCTTTTGCAGTAGTTTTGAGACTTCTAACTCTGCAATTTCCCTTAGACCGGGTGGTACATCTGGAAGGGAATTTGAGGGGAAAGGACTTTCCTCGAAAGGAATTATGTAACCCTTGGATATGATCGACTGTACCCATCTGTCTTGAGTGAGGGAATGCCAGGCTTCTGGGTACAGTGATAATCTTCCCCCGACTGCCTCCAAGGAGGGACAGCCGGGCAACATCTCAGGGATGCTGAAAAGGCTTGTCAGAGAGAGGCTCTCTGTTTCCCTGGTTTTTTGGACCCCCTCTGCCTCTAGAGCGGCCTGTTGTTGTAAACCCCACTGCCTCTAGGGGTAAACTGACCACGTGAATCCGGCGTGACTCCTTGGGATTTACGGAACCACATTTTTCCACCTTTCTGTCCTTTGGGGTAAGGTCTAGAAGGGGTGGAAAACGGACTCCTACAGCAGAAAGAGTCTTGCCGTCCTGCTCACACCTGGTCAAAGTTTCCTTCACCTGAGGGCCAAACAAAGCTGACCCATCAAAGGGAGAATTTGTGAAGGACGCCTTGAAGGGATCTGCAAAGTCACATAGCCGCATCCAGGCTTGGCGCCTAAGAGCCACACCTGTACCTGCGGCTCTACTCGCTCCATCAGCAGCATATGATATTAGCCGCATGGAGGAGTTTGCAATGGAATTAAGGGTTCCTAGCTGCGAAGCAATTTTTTCTTGAGCTCCTGCAGCTGTAGGATCCTGTACTACTTCACCCAGCTCCTTAAGGATATCCCTCTGGAGTCTGGTGAAGTGACATAGGTAATTCAGCGAACGCATAGCAAAGGTCGCTGAGGAAAACATCCGCCACTGCACCTATCCATGGTCCTAGAGTCCTTATTAGGAGGATGGACGGGTACGGAAGGATCTGCAAGTTCCTTCTTGGTGGCAGCAGCCACCACCATGGCATCAGCGGGGACACCTTTAGTGAGGAATTGCTTGTCACACGGGGCAGTGATAAATTTTGAAGGCCTCCTAGGGACTGGCTCTACAGAGTCAGGAGCTGCCCACGCCTTTCGGGCAATAACCTGCATAAGGGGGTCGAAAGGCGGAGACACCCAGGAGGTGGAGGGCCGAGATCCAAACGCCTCTAGGTATACTGACTCATCCTCAGAGGGATTGTTGGTGGGCCAGTTTCCCCTCTGTTTAAGGAGTTCTAGGATGTCTGAGAAGGAGACATCCTCAGAGGGGGATCCCTCTGACTCATCAAAGTCAGTATCTGAAGTGACAGACTCGGGGAGTCTACATGTTTCCTCTTACAAGTCCTCTTCCTAGGAGGATCTCAAAACATCAGGAGAATCCTCGGAAGAGGGGAAATTCCCAATGGGGAAACCTGAGGCGGAGGATCTCTGGGTCCTGTAGCAAGAGAAGTGGCAGAGATGTCAACAGGCACTATAGAGGGAGGAGCTAAGGGAACAGACTGCTGGCTGATACCAGTGGCCAGCACACTCTTCATCACCTCGAATGCTCCCCTCCCAGGCAGGTCCGAGAGAACCCGTTCCGAAGAACTAGGAACTCCAGGGACCACCGAAAGGGAAATCTCCGAGGCAGATGTCGGAGCCGAGCTCACCAAGGCCAAGGCTCCAAGGGGAAGAGCGGGCTCGGACAAGGGTCGATGCCACTCACCCCCTCGGAGGAGCACATGGAAGCCCGACCACTGAATCCCTCTAAGGAAGGTCTCGAAGAGGAGATAAGAGTAGAGGCTGAAGGAACAGAAGGGGGTATCTGTCCTCCAGCCGTAGCAGTAACCATTCCCGAAGACTCCAACTCCAATCTCTGGGGTAGAGTTGAAGGAGGAACTGTAACGGGTGTGGACCAACAGTCGCCTGTTGAGACGGACTATGTAACATTTGGGCCAGTGCCTGTGACTTAAGTAATCTGCTGACCACTCTCTAAGTCATGGTCTGAAAGTCTGGATGACCTTGAAGATCGGCTCCGATGGCTCCGCTCCGAGAGGAGAGGTGAAGCCGAGCCGAAGTATCGGCTCCAAGGAAGGAGACCTCGACCTCTTCCTGGAATGAGCCATCGGAACCGATGAAACTATAGACCTGTCGGAGCCGACAACTTGTCGGAGCCAACAGGAAGCTCGATGCATCGGCTCCAGCCGGAGCCGATACAGCCAAAGTAACGGTGTCGGAGCCGATCAGAGCCGACACCGATGCCTGTGCCACATGGTGGTCGGAACCGATCGGAGCCGACACCGAAGTGGTCGATGCAGAATCGGCACCGATAGCCATCGGCGCCAAGGCTTAGTTAAGCCAGAATCGGCTCCAGCCGGAGCCGATCCCGACCCAGAACGAGTCGGAGCCGAGGCCGCAGGCTTTGACACAGAAGCCTGGGCCTTGGAAGATTTGGCAGATTTGGATGGAGCCGACTTAGCCGGAGAGCCCTCCGCTTAAGAAGGCCCCTAAGAATAAGCTTGTTTTTTTCCTGCAGGACTCTCTGGCTGAAGGAATGACATATAGCACAGGAGTCCTGCAGGTGAAGAGGCCCCAGGCACAGGTAAGAAGTGTGACCGCCTGTCAGAGACATCTTCTGACAGCACGAGTCACACTTCTTAAAGCCTGAGACCCTCTCCTTTGACATGGTGTTTCACAACACACACACACACCAGTCAAAAATTAAATTAAATAAAATACCAAAAGGTATTACTAGAAAAACACACACACACCCTAACAGGGGATGGGATGGGTAAAGTTTGACTAAAAAAATTAGTAGAGACAGGGAATTTTCTGTCAGAAAATCTTTATAATTAACTTAAAACTAAAAATTAAAGGGTTTTTAGCAAAAAGGGGCTAAAATATCAAAGTAGTGAATCACTTACCAGGAGCTGGTAAAAGGAGGACCTCATGTTTAAGCGGCAAACGAGATCTGGGAACTTACTGCCTTGCATCATGGGATATGGGGCTGCCTCGAGCTGGTAAAAGTGACTCTCGAGCTTAGCAAGTGCCGAGTCGGAGCCGAGGGATCGGCTCCGAACCCATCAAGCAAGAATGAAGGTGAGACTGACAACTTAACATCCCAGAATTTATATCTATACGATATTTTGAAATATTAAAAGAGAAATTAGAGGAAAGAAAAACACTTTCACAAAAAATGTCAAATGCTTCAAATAAAAATTTGAATACATTAATACAACAAATTTATGAAAAAAAATTAGATAGACTAAGAAACTCTGGGCTGCTTGGAAAAAAGAAACAACAGAGGAAGTGTGAAAATAAAAAGAACAAACCCCAGAGATGCTTGAAAGGTATAAAAGTAACACATGGTCTTGGGCAAGGAAAAAGAGATATGGTATGGTACAAGATTTATGCTAATGAGAAAGCCATACTAATCAATACAAATAAGTAGCTCCGAAGATATCTAAAGAGAAATATAGGAAAAAGCACACAGATATGGAACATTTCACAATACAAAGAATAAGAAAGTAAAAGAGGAATGTAGAAAAGAGAATTAGGTAGACGTTAAACAAACAGAAAACTGAAGCAATGGATTATTTGTGAAGTGAAGGATTTAGTGCGGAGAATCCAATACAGGTAATATCACAGCATGATGAAATTACAGGTCCTCAGATTAACAACAGGAGGAACAGGAACCATGTGAAGAGGATTTGCAAGATAATGATGCTCTGGTGCCTTCTGTAGGAGACTGGTATAAAAGGCAAGTTCAAGTTGTAAGCAAGGGAAGGAGCATGAAACAATGGCAACTCTGACACAGGTAATGCTGCAGAGTGATGGTCCAAAGGATTCCCACATAAAGGAGCAGCAGATGAGGCAGGGTGTGTCAGAAAAGGATATTTCAAAGTAAGATTTTCTGGAACTTTCTGTAAACTACTTGCAGGAAACAAAAAGCAAAGAAGACGCTCTCAATCCAGAATAAAATGATTTAAGGGAAGACTTGCTTGATTTAATAGAGATGGATTAACATTTTAAGACAGATGAAAGAAATAAATTACAAAAAGTAAGCAAGACCCAAAATGTGAGAAGATTGGTAAAACAGATAAACACAATAATAATCAGAACTATTAAAAGAAATTCACACAATATAACAGAAATAAACAGAATATATTGCTGTGCAGTTAACCTAATAACAGATAAAGTCCTACCACAAAAATGTTCAGTAACAAAGGAAAGGAAGGAAACAAGAAAAACACCACCATAGGAGCACTAAATAAAAAAAAAACTATAAGGCAATTAAGACAATAAGTTTCAATGTTAGAAGAATATAGAAAAGGGAAATTCACCAAAACTACCTAGAAAGATAGACATGGTAAAAGTAATGCACAGTATCAAAACAAACTGATATCTAATGTCTACTACTCCCAATAATAAAATGAAAATATCAGCACAAGCAGAAAAACTTGGAAGGGACACAGATAAACATAAAGGAAAAGTACAAAATAAGCAGATAATTAATGACCCAAAAAGAATTGGGAAACAAAGCAAAAGTTATAGAAACATCATAAAAAAAAGTAGGCACATTTTGGGGAAGTATTTATGAAGACCCTGTTGAACACAACAACGGTGCTGAATGGATAGAAGATTTAAAAGAAATAGTAAGGAACTCTAATGTAGAAGATATTAAATGGGATGAAGTAAAAGCCAGAGAAACTGAAACAAAATTAAGAAACACTCCTAAAGGGAAAACCCCAGGATCAGACTCAGTACCTAACTTCTAGTTAAAAGCATTAACATCTTTAACACAAAGATGTAGCCTTAAGCAAGAATGACTTATATGCACATCCCAAACTGACATCAACCCAATTAATAACAAGAAAAACAAAACTCATCCTTAAGATTGAACCTACAGACCATCCTAAGAACTATAGACCAATAACTTGCCTTCCAAAAGTAAACACACTATATTGGAATTAATGCAGTCAGAGTCTATAGTCATTAAGGAAAAAAAATCAGTTGTGGCGACAGAACAAAATGGTAACAAAAGACATTCATATGGAACAAAGAATCATTTGTTGCTAAATAAAGCCATAATAGAGAATTGTTCAATGGGGAGAAATTAAAATGGTAACAAAAGACATTCATATGGAACAAAGAATCATTTGTTGCTAAATAAAGCCATAATAGAGAATTGTTCAATGGAGAGAAATTTAAGAAGGACTTAGATTACAAAAAAAGCATTTGACAGCACCCCATATTCATGGATAAAGGAATGCTTACAGATGTATAAAATACACCCTACATTGATCATTGCATTATAGTGACTATACAACAATGGCAAACCACTTTGCCAATGAGCCATGAGAAAGGACAAATTATTATGCCAAGGATAAAAAAATCCAAGGGCAATATTACAGGGTGTTTCTCTACTGCTGCTGCTGCTGTTTTTTCTTACCCTTTATCCATTAAGCTGCTTACTTAACAGATTAGGTTATGGTTACAATTTGGCTCTCAGAAAATTAGAAGTTATGTACTCACCATAACGTTCCATCTGAGTAGGTGTATTCATTTGTCTGCAACCTGTGGGTTATGGATCCGATATCGGATCCGAACCGGCATGGTTTTCCAGCTATGGATCCAAGCTCTCAGCTCCTTCCCTCACCCATAATGCCCTGCTCTACCCTCATGACCTCAGATCGAGTTTGCCAACAGCAACAACACCCTGAAAAGGGTAACATATAATATGCAGGAAACTGAAAGGCCAGGGGGATAGGAGGGCGGGATGGTTGCAGACAAATGAATACACCTACTCAGATGGAACGTTATGGTGAGTACATAACTTCTAAATCTGAAGTAGGATATTCATTTGTCTGCAACCTGTGGGACAGAGTCCCCAGCTACCTGAATCTTGGGCGCCATCATGGAAGGATATTCCGAGCACCGGAGCCAAAGGATGCTCTACCCCTAGATGCAAGATCCAACTTATAGTGGGAGATAAAAGTATGAGATGAAGCCCACGTGGCTGCTGCACAAATATCATCTAGAGGAATCCTAGCCTTGAAGGCTGCCGAGGTAGATACCGACCGGGTTGAATGGGCATGAACACCCTCCGGTGCAGGCCTTCCTGAAGCTTGATAAGCCAATAAGATGCACTGTGAAATCCAGCGGGACAGAGAAACTTTAGAAATTGGCTTGCCCAAATTAAATTTTGCAAAGGAAATAAACAACTGGTCGGATTGCCTATGATCAGCCGTCCTGTTTAGATAAAATCTAAGTTGCCTGTGAACATCTAATGAGTGAAGCTTATATTCACCTTTGTTTTCATATTTAGGGAAGAAAACAGGGAGGTTAATGGATTGATTGATGTTTGCTTCAGAAGCGACTTTAGGAAGAAAGGACGGGTTGGTCCTGAGGTAGACACGGTCCGGATGAAATACCAAGTAAGGAGGTTTAGCTGATAATGCTTGAAGCTCAGAAACTCTCTTGGCCGATGTAATGGCTACCAAAAAGGCTGTCTTGTAAGACAAGAATTTGAGATCCACCGTAGCCGCTGGCTCGAAAGGGGGGGCGGTCAAGGCCTGTAGAACCAAAGAGAGGTCCCAAGGAGGAACCGCTTGTTTTACAGGGGGCCTGAGAAGAAAGGTACCTTTAAGAAAAATTTTACACAATTTGGCTGACATAAGAGGATTAGAGTCATGGCCAATGTGATAATGAGAAATTGCCGCCAGTTGTACTTTGACTGTGGAACTGCTGGCACCATCGTTAAAAAGAGTGGTTAGAAAGTCAAGCACTAATGGGAGAGGAACCGTGAAGGGATTCAGGCCTTGCCGCTCCGCCCACAAAGAAAACCGTTTCCACTTGCTGCGGTAGACCTTCCTAGTGGACGGTTTATGAGCTGCCACCAGAATTGCCTTAACAGGTGACGAAATACCGAGTCCTGATCAAGAGTGGAACTGGAGCAGCCAAGCGGTCAGCTTCAGGTTGTCCAGATTCGGAGGAGGTATGCAGGATGGATGGGATATCAGATCCGAATGGGATCTAGAATCCAAGGAGGATTCACCGAGTGAGACCTTAGGAAGGGGAACCAGATCTGTCGAGGCCAAAACGGAGCAATGAGAATCATTCTGCAACCCACCCGAGAGGCTTTCTGAAGAACTTGGAGCATCAGAGGCAAGGGTGAATAAGCATACAGAAGCCCGGGTGGCCAAGCATGCACCAGAGCTGCCTCTTGGGAACCTCCGGGAGGAGGTATCAGAGCGAAAAACTGTCGCACTTGGTGTTTGAGGGAGAGGCAAAAGATCGCATGAAGGAGTTCCCCACCGTGCGAATATGCGCCCGCTACTTGACAATTGAGAGACCACTCGTAAGGGGTCAGAATGGTGCGACTGAGCTTGTCCGCTAGGATGTTGGACCGACCGGAATGTGCGTTGCTATTAGAAAGCGGTTGGTGGAGATTGCCCATTCCCAAACTCTCATGGCTTCTCGACAAAGAGGGTAAGACCTTGTTCCCCTTGCTTGTTGATGTACCAGACCACAGACATGTTGTCCGATTGAATCGCAATTGTTCCCAAGGGAAGAAAGTCCTGAAGTGCTAGCAACGCTAAGAGCACTGCTCTCATCTCTAGAACGTTGATATGCAGTAAGGTCTCTGAATCGCTCCACGTGCCTTGGACGGTCCGCCCAAAGTGCCCCCACCCGAGGCGGAGGCGTCCGTGGTCACCGTGGCGAGAGGGGAGAAGCACAAAATGGGCGGCCCTGTGGAGATCCGGGAGTGAAGCCACCACAAGAGGGACCGCTTGCAAGCCTTGCTGATCGCAATGGGATGATGCATGGGGAGAGCAAGGTATGACCACTGTACTAAGAGAGTCCACTGTAGGATGCATATTGAGCCTGGCAAGAGGAAGAAGTGCTATAGCAGATGCCATGGACCCTAGAGCCCTCAGGACCAACTCCGCTGAACAGAACTTGAGTGGAGAATGGCCCGCACCTGGAGCTGCAGATTTTGAACTCTGTCCGCAGTGAGGAAGGCTCGTAAACTCCTTGTGTCTAGCCTGGCCCCTATAAAATCTAAGAGCTGTGTGGGCCAGGTTGGATTTCTTTGTATTTATTGTAATGCCCAGAAAAGGAGCAAGATGGAGAAAGGAGTCTCGCCAATGAAAGTAGATGCCTTGTTGGGGCGGTAAGAAGCCAGTCGTCCAGGTAGGGAAAGACCTGCACCCCTTGAAGCCTCAGGTGGGCCGCTACCACTGCTAATACCTTGGTGAACACCCTGGGGCTGTGGTGAGACCAAAGGGAAGGACCCGAACTGGTAGTGACTGGCTCCCAGCCGAAGCGGAGGAACCTCCTGGAGCGCCTGTCCATCAGGATGTGGTAGTACGCCCTTGAGGTCTATCGAGCACATCCAGTGATTTTCTCCCAGAAGGGGGAGAATAGATTGCAGAGTGACCATTCGGAATTTTTCTTTGGGGACTGCCAGATTCAAGAGAGAGAGGTCTAGGATTGGTCTTAGTTCCCCGTCTTTTGGCACTAAAAGAACCTGGAGTAGAACCCTGGTCCGATCTGGTCTGGGGGGACGGGCTGGATGGCTCTTTTCTTTAGCAGATGGCCAATTTCTGCCAAAGCGGCCTCCCATTGACTGGGTGGGATGTCTGGGAGGGACTTCAACTTTGGAAGGTGAAGGAAAGGGATGCGATATCCTCTGGATATGATTTGGAGAACCCAGCGGTCTGATGTTATGGACTCCCATGCTGCTAGGTGCCCCGAAAAACGTCCCCCGACTGCCTCCAGAGTGGAGCAGTCGGGCAACCCCTCAGGGTTGCTGCGCGGGCCGTTCAGAGAAGGGTTCCCTGGACCCGAAGTTTCTGGGAGCCCCTCTGCCTCTAGGGCGGCGTCCTCCCTGTCCTCCTCTGCCACGGAAGGACTGGTTGTCCGGAGCAGGCTGGGACTGCTGCGACTTCCGGAACCACATCTTCTTCTGACCCTTTTGGTTCCTAGAGTAGGGCCTCTGGGGTGCAGAGAAGCAGATTCCGACGGCAGACAGCGTCTTCCCGTCCTTCTCGCTCTGGGTCAACGTTTCGCGAACGGTTTTGCCAAAGAGAGCAGAACCATCAAAGGCGCTCGCAAATGACGCTTTGAAGGGCTCAGAAAAATGCCAGGACGGAGCCAGGCCTGACGTCTAGTGACTAGGCCTGCCCCGCAGCTCTAGCGGCCTTCCGTAGCATGGGAGAGTAGCCGCATAGAGGTATTAGTAACTGACCTAAGAGTGGCCATACGGGTGGAGTGCAGAACCCTGTCCTCCTCCGACATGGACTCTGGGGAGATGCAGCATATTCTTTAATGAGATCTCGCTGCATCCTAATGACATGTGCCAAGTAGTTCAGCGCCTTACCGAGAAGGTCGCTGAACTAAACATCCGCTTCCCAAGCGGTCCATCATCCGAGACTCCTTGCTCGGGGATGGACTGAGGACTCTCCTGAGCAAGTTCCTCTTGGTGGCCGCCGTCAACATGGCATCTACCGGAGGCCCCTTACTCCAATGGGCACGGTCGGACGGTGGGCTAAGGATCCTATCGGGCCTCTTAGGAATTGGCTCCACGGTGTCCGGTTCCTTCCACGCCCTGGTGGTAATGAGGTCCACCAGGGGTCGGCAGGGGGGGACACCCAAGAGGTAGACGGGCCCACTTCAAATGCCTCCAAGAACACGGACTCGTCCGAGGAAGACTTGGGGGCAGACCACCCCCCCTTATACGGAGCATTTCCATGATGTCTCCAAATGAGACATCCTCGGGGGGTGACCGTGGGGAGCCTTCCCCTTCCTCCAAGTCCGTGTCTTCCGTGAGAGACTCGGGGGAGTCAATGTGCCTCCTTTTGCACGTATGCTTGCGAGGGACATCCTCTGGGGGGCTGTCAGAGGACTCCTCGCAAGCAGCAACTTGTTCCATTGGAGCAACTTGGGGCACAGAAGCGGGCTGTCCCAAGGGCCGGATGGTGGAAGCCTGGCCCAGTGCAGAGGGAGCGCGGGACGGAGCTGGAACAAGTGCCGGGGGTCCGGAGACCCTCAACAGGGCCCTCTCCACCACATCAAACGCCGAAGGGGAGCCGACCTCGACCAAAGGATCTGACAATCGGCTCCCCCTTGGATCCGAAGAGTGGATCGGAGCCGGCGCCGAAGCGCTCGGATCCGGGACAGTGCGCCCGACACAGACGGCGCCGAAGGAGCACTGATCCCCGGATCCGAGGCTCGGATCCAGGCTCCAAGAGGTCGGATCCGATGCACTCGAGGGCAGGGTCGGATCCGAAGTACCAAGTACTATCGGCGCCGACCCCCCCCCCCCCCCCCAGCTGCTCCGCTCCCGCTGCTCCGCACCCGGATAGCGGGTCCCAGAAGGGGCAACAGGTTTGAAAAGGGTGTTGAGCTCCCCAGAGGGGAGGCAAGAGCACTCCCATCTGCATCTGGGCCTGGATGAACCTTCTCATCATCCGGTCCAGATCAGCATCCGAAAGGCTATACGTAGATCTCGACGAGGCTACCGAGGTAGGCCTGGAGTGCCTCCTCGATAGCCTCGACGGAGATCGGGTCTCCTCCTCCTCAGGGCCCAGTGAAAAGCACACTGGAGACCGGAGCCGAGAAGGAGGAGACCGAGCATTAACGGAGCCGGGGAGAAGCCGCTTGGCTGGCGGGCCGAAACAGAGGTCTCGGCCCGCCGCTTGTGGTGCTTCTCCTCCGTCCTTTTCCTAGCATCCTCTCCTCCAACCAGAAACGGGAGGTTGAGTCCCAGGAGGAGGAGGGGTGCCACGGAGGGAAGAACCGAAGGCACGGTTACTCCCGAAGGAGCGGAGGTCGGAGCCGAGTCCGCGGTAAGAGGCCCGCCAAAACAAGCTTGGACCTCCGCTCCTTCAGTGCCCTGGGGTTGAACCCTGCACAAATGGAGCATCCAGATGTGAGGTGTTCAACCCCAGGCATCTAACACACCGAGTGTGGCCATCAGCTGGGAAAGCTTATGGCCACACTTGGAGCATTTAGAAAATATAGATTTGGGCTGTTCAGCCATCCCAATCTATAAAGAAGTTACTAAACTAAAGTAACTAAACAATATACACACACAGGCCCAACACACACACACTACGCCAACAGCTTAGGGAGGGAATTAATTTTTCATTAGCTCTATAAGTCAAAATATCGAAGGGAAACCTACACTTTCACACAAAAATAAATAAAAAACTTCAAATTTCTAATATTAACAGTAGAAAACTAGCACTTAGCTTGAGAGCTTTAGAAACCAATCCAGTCACCATGCGCGGCAAACGAGATCTGAGGTCATGAGGGTAGAGCAGGGCATTATGGGTGAGGGGAGGAGCTGAGAGCTTGGATCCATAGCTGGAAAACCATGCCGGTTCGGATCCGATATCGGATCCATAACCCACAGGTTGCAGACAAATGAATATCCTACTTCAGATTAATAGTTATGTACTCACCATAACTTGGTATCTGTGTTATCTGTAGTCACCATTCATCACGTTTAGGTCTTGGATCCGACATCAGATCTGAGCCGGGCATACTTTAAACAATGGCTTAGCTCAAGCTCCTCCCCTCCCATCATGGCCTACTGCCCTCTAACCCCTCAGATCGAGTTTGCACTGGAGAAAGAAGACAGAAATATTTGCCACCAACAAAGGTCCACCAACATCCTACTAATCCTTCAGGAAGGGGAGCCAGAGGGTGCAACCGTGATGAATGATGACTACAGATAACACAGACACCAAGTTATGGTGAATACATAACTATTAATCTGATGTTCTCTTAGTCACCATTCCTCACTTTAGGGTCAGAGTCCCCAGCTATCTAAAATCCTGGGTGGCCTCAAGGAAGAACATGCTGAAGAAGCGTGGAGCCAAAAGAAGCCCTTCCTCTAGAAATCAAATCCAGCTTATAGTGGAAGATAAAGTATGAGATGAAGACTAAGTTGCTGCTTCACAAATGTCATCCAAAGGTTGGCATGCTGTGAATGCAGCTGAAGCAGCCACCACCCTAGTGGAATGAGCCTTCACTGATCCAGACAAAGGAACACCACTCGAGGGAAAAATGAAGGAAATGCACTGAGAGATCCAATGGGAAACAGAAATCTATGACACTCCTTGGCCCTTTCTGTTTGCAGAAAAGGCCACAAACAACTGATCTGAACAGTGAAAGGCTTTGATTCTATGCAGATAAAAACAGAACACCTAATGTGTGTAAAATATACTCCCCTTATTGGAATAGTTAGGGAAGAATACTGGAAGTTGGATATATTGATTGAGATTAGCCTCAGAAGCCACCTTAGGCATAAAAGAGGGATTAGGCTTCAGAGCTACTCTGTCTTTATGGAATATTAAATAAGGCGACTTAATAGTAAGAGCCTGCAACTCAGACAATCTTTTAGCTGAAGAAACAGCCATTAAAAGGACAGTTTTCAAAGCAAGAAATTTTAGATCACATGATGCAGTGGGCTTGAAGGGGGGTTTAGTTAAAGATTGCAGCAACAAGGAAAGGTCCTTAACAGGGGGGTGTAGCATAAACACACCTTTAAAAAAGGCTTTGCAGAGATGAGAAGAAAGGTAAGGTTGTTGCTAAGCTGAAAATTGGAAATTGCTGCCAATTGAACCTTGATGGCAGAAAAACTGGCACCCTTCTTGAAGAGAGATGCCAGGTAAAGAGGAATGTCAGGAATGGGAGCTGAAAAAGGGTCGAGATTCCAGTTCTTTGCCCAGATGGAAAATCTTTTCCACTTGCTGCTGTATACCTTCTTCGTGGAAGATTTCTGGGAAGCAAGGATAATATCCCTCACTGGAGAGGCTAGCCTGGACTTAGCCAAGATCACTGGAAGTGGACAAACCACACTGTCAGATGAAGGGTCTGCAGATTCAGGAGTGGAAGTAGCGATGGATGGGAAAGCAGATCCTGACACGGATCGAATACCCAAGGTGGGTGCTTCAGATGAGACCATAGGAGGGGGAACCATACCTGCCAAGGCCAGAAGGGGGCAATGAGGATCAACTGTGTCCTGAGGCATCTGGCTTTCTGAAGAACTATGGAAATTAAGGGCAATGGGGGAAAGGCATAAAGGAGACCCGGAGGCCAATCATGAGTGACTGTGTCCCTGGGGGAGTCCCCCTCTAGGGAAATCAACGCAAAGAAATTGCTGCATTTGTGATTGAGAGGGGATGCAAACAGATCACAGCTTGGCTGACAACACCAATAGAAAATCTGCTTTGCCACTATAGGATTCAGGGACTACTCCTGTTCGCCAGCACGTTGGATACTCCGGGAATGTGTGTTGCAACAAGAAAGCACCCTGAGAACATCACCCATTCCCAAATCTTCATGGCCTCGCGACAAAGCAGATAAGAACATGTGCCCCCTTGCTTGTTTATGTACCATACAACAGTCATGTTGTCCAATAGTACTGCAATAGTCCCCGGACAGAGGTAATCCTGAAAGGCTTGAAACAATAAAAGGACTTCTCTCATCTCCAGAACATTTATGTGCAGCTCAGTCTCTGAGGGGGACCACGTCCCCTGGACAGTCTTTCCCTGGAAATGCCCCCCCACCCTAGGAGGGAAGTGTCTGTGGTGACAGTGGCCTTGGGAACTGGAGGGCAAAAAGGACCTGCCCACTAAGAGGTCCGGGGAATGCATCCACCACAAAAGATGGTTCCAACAAATTGGAGTGAGGCAAATAGGGACCAACGGGATGAGATAGAGTGGACCACTGAACAACTAGAGTCCACTGCAGTACTCTCATGTAGTACCTTGCAAGTGGAATGAGATAAATGGTAGCTGCCATGGAGCCTAGGGCCCTGATGATGTGTGACACTGGAGGACAAGTTTGCTCCAGAAGAACCTGAACGTGAGAGTGTATAAGAAGTACTTGGCAGAGAGGAAGCGCTGACATTTTCAAGGTAGTATCCAATTGAGTGCCTATGAATTCCAGTTGTTGGGTTGGAACCAAAGAAGATTTGGCCAGGTTTACTGTTATCCCCAACTGATCGAAGAGGAAGAGCAGGAAGCTTATGTTCTCCAATAGTTGATATTTTGAGGGGGCTATAAGGAGCCAATAATCTAGGTAAGGAAACACCTGGAGTCCCTGCAGCCTGACCACCACTCCCATGCATTTAGTGAACACACAGGGGGCTGTGGTAAGGCCAAAGGGCAGGGCCCAGAACTGAAAGTGATCAGCTCCCAAGCGAAAGCAGAGAAATCTCCTGGACCGTCACTTTATCTTGATCTGGTAGTAAGCTTCGTGGAGATCCACTGAGCACATTCAGTCATTGCTGTGCAAAAGAGGTATAACTGACTGCACAGTGACCATCCAAAACTTTGACTTCTTGACAAATAGATTCAATAGACTGAGGTCCAGAATAGGATGCAGGTCCCCTGTTCTCTTGGGTACTAAAAAGAAGTGGGAGTAAGTTCTGGATCCTCTCTGTCCTGTGAGGACATTTTGGATGGCTCTTTTATGAAGAAGGTTCAAGACCTCCTGGCAGGCCAACTCTCTCTGACTGGGTGACATGTCTGGGAGAGTTCTGATCTTTGGTGGGTTTTCTGAAATGGGAATGCAATAGCCTCTGTATATAATAGCTAGCACCCATTGATTGCTTGTGATATTTGCCTGGGCTAAAGGGTGCAAGGTCAATTGACCCCCGACTGCCACCAGGGAGGGACAGTCGGGCAACACCTCAGGGACACTGAAAAGGTTTCTCAGAGAAGGGCTCCCTGGAACCTTGATTCTGTGGGCCTCCTCTGCCTCTGCGGCGATGTCTGCCATTGAAACCTCTCCCCTGGAAGAGGAATTGCCTTGAACATCCTGAAAGGAATACTGCGGCTTGCGGAAACACATTTTCTTATTCCTCTTTTGGGTCTTTTAAAAGGACCTTTGGAGGATAGAAAATCTAATCCCAACAGCCGACACCATCTTTCCTACCTGTTCACTGCGGGTCAAAGTCTCTTTACCACTGGGTCGAAAGAGGGTGGAACCATCAAAGGGGGCATTGGTGAACTACGTCTTGAAGGCCTCTGTGAACCCGCTTAGACGCAGCCAGGTATGACGCCTGATGGCAATGCCTGTACCCGCTACTCGTGAGGAACCTTCTGCCATGTTGGAGATGAACCTTATGGACGAATTGACTATAGAAGTAAGAGTGGCCAGTTTGGGAGAAATGGTCTTAAATTCCTCCACAGACATGGACTCCATGAGGGAAGCTAAAAGCTTCTTAATCAAGTCCCTCTGGAGACGGCTGAAGTGAGTAAGATAGTTCAAAGCTCGCAGACTAAAGGAAGCCGAAGTGAACACCCACTTTCCGAATCTGTCCAGAGCTCTCGATTCAAAACTGGGAGGATGGACAGAAGAACTTTCCTCTGCCAACTCTTTCTTGGTGATGGCCGCCACCACAATAGCATCAACCGGGACTACGTTGGACAAGAAAGCCTTATCTGAAGGGGGGGGCTGAGAAACTTATCTGCTCCTTTGGGCATTGGCTCCACGGTGTATGGCTCCTTCCAAGCCCTGCTGGCAATAAGGTTGACAAGAAGGTCAGCAGGGAGGCTGCAGGGAAGACTCAGAAGAGGAGGGGAGCCCTATGGGGGAGGATCCCCCTGGAGGCTAGATCGGGAGCAAGATGAATGGGTCTGCTCAAATACTAGGGATGGGAAGGATGACCATGAGGGGAGACAACTCTGACAGCAGAGAAGGATCTTTTCTCTGCCTGCAACGTGGAGGGAATGGACTAGGCCCCATCCCCCTCTCCCGCTGATAACAGCACAGCAGAAAAAGGAGCAGACCCCACCAGACCCCCCCCCCCACCCCTCCGGACAGCGCCGGCCTGGGGCTGTCAAGTGCCAAAGCACCGAGGGGTAGAGAACTGTCCGAAAAGCCAGGAATGGAACCTGCCCCCACAGACTCCAGGGCCGCAGCTTGAACCAGAGGGACTGCCTGTCCTGTGGGTATAGGAACAGAACCGGACACTGATCCTGATGGGGTAGGAACCGAAATGGGGCCCGAAACTCTCACCGCCTCCACACCATGCACCAGTCCCTGAGAATCCAATCTGGAGGTCGGATGAGGAGAAGATAAGGAGAGAGTGGAAGACGGTTCCCTGAGTCTCTGGGCTGGGGAAGCCAGTAGCCCCAACTCGATTTGAGCCTTTAAGAAGGACCGCATCATCCTGTCCACATCTACAAGGGGAAAACTCCTGGACAAATGGGAGAAGATGGAGGACTTCACTGGAGAACCATGCCAAGACGCAGAGGATCTCCTCCTGCACTCCACGCAGTGAGCCTTGCATGGAGGGGTAAACATCTACTCTCCACCCGAAGGCTCCGACGGAAATTCCTCCACAATAATGGGGTCCTGCACAGTTCTCAGATCCGGCCGACTCTGCTTCGAGTGTAATAAAGGATCCAAGGAAACAGATCTCAAAACCCTCAGATCCGAGATGGTCGGATCCATGGTAAGTGCACCCTTTATCAGATCCGAAGGCTTCGAAGCCAGAACCTTGGATCTGGGGGTCGAAACCAAACTGTCATATCCGAAGACCTGGAGCCCGAGGCCTTGGATCTGGGTGCAGACAGCCTAGAAGCTCTAGGATCCGAGGTTCTCGGATTCGACACCACACTGACTGGAGTTGTATCTGGAGACCTGGGATCCGACAGCCTGGGCTGCTTGGATGGAGCCTCCTCCGAGGAAACAGTTAAGGAGGGAACTTTTTTTGCTCCGGAGGAGCCCGATTTGGTCGGGGTTTCAGTGACCAAAGAGCTGAGGGGGTTAGAGGGCAGCAGAGTATCATGGAAGGGGAGGAGCTTGAGCTAACCTGTTGTCTAAAGTATGCCAGCTCAGATCCGATGTTGGATCCAAAACCCTAACGTGAGGAATGGTGACTAAGATAACATCAGATCAACATTGTTTATAGATTTCTCAGCTACATTTTATGGATGGCATAACACTGTACAGTTCATCAGATGAAAAGTTGAAAGCACAACTAAGAATGATGAAAATGGATGATATAAGAAATGCATTTAGTTGTAATAAATGTACAAAAGAAACACCATGAAAATATCAGTCTGGAACAGGAATGTGACATAAAGGAACTTAAGCAGGAGGAAGTGTATAAATATTTTGGAACAGATGATGAATCAACAATAAAACATGAACAATGTGGATAAAGCTCAGTAAGGAATACTTCAGAAGAATAAAAAAAGAAGTTATGTACTCACCATAACGTTCCATGTGAGTTGTTTATCTTGCCTTTATTCTCACTGATGGGTTTGGTGCCGATCCTTGGCTCCGACACGGCCGATAGCAAAGCTCAAGGTTTGCCAGTAGCTCAAGACCAAGCCCCTTATCCCATGATGCACTGCTGGAATTACCTCAGATCTTGCTTGCTGCGTGTATATATACCCCTGTAAGGGGAGCACTCCCCAAGAAGGAAGAAGAAGTATTGAACAACCAGGCTGATACTAGCCTCTAGGTCAACTGTCAGCCAGGAGGGGGATGGAGGGAGGGACGTGAGAATAAAGATGAGATAAACAACTCACATGGAACGTTATGGTGAGTACATAACTTCTTTATGTGAAGTTGTTAAATCTCGCCATTTATTCTCACTGATGGGTAGTGTCCCTAGCACCCGCAATCCTGGGTGGCTCACGGGAGTACATTTTTCAGGACCGTAGTATCAAAAGAAGACCTGTCCCTGGAAGCCTTATCTGCTTTGTAATGAGTGATAAAGGTATGAGGCTTAGACCAAGTGGCTGCAGCACAAATGTTATCAATGGGCAATTTAGCTTGAAAGGCAGAACACATAGAAATGGCTTTGGTTGAATGAGCCTTTGCTTTGTGTGGCAAAGGTATGTTAGCATTTGCATGAACAAATGAGATACAATCCGAGAACCATTTTGAAAGGGTTGTTTTAGCCACTGGTCTACCTTTTCTGGCCTCCGAAAAGGATACAAAGAGTTGATCTGATTTTCTAATATCCTTAGTTCTGTCAAGATAAAATCTGAGCTGTCTGTGTACGTCAAGTTTTGTGCAGCATGTATTTCAATTTGTTGGAATGGCTGGGAAAAAAGACTGGCAACTCAATGACCTGATTGATATTAGACTCAGAACAGACTTTAGGCAAAAAGGAGGGGTTTGTTCTGAGATATACTCTATCAGCATGGAAAATCATATAAGGAGGTCTGATAGTGCTTGAATTTCTGACACTCTGTGAGGTGAAGTAATGGCCACTAGAAAAATAGTTTTCCAGGACAAAAATTTGAGATCACAAGATGATGCTGGTTCGAAGCAGGGAAGAATTATTTGAGATAGCATAAAATTCAAATTCCAGGGGGAATAAGGGATTTTGACAGGAGGTCTCATGTTAAAAACACCTTTGAGAAAAATCTTAGATAACTTATGGGCCATAATATTTAACCCATCAAATCCAAGGTGGAAATCTGATATGGTGGCTAACTGAACTCGAACTGTGGCAGCTGCTGCTCCTTCCTTAAAAATCATTGTCAAAAACTCTAAAATGGATGACAAAGGAGCTCGAAAAGGGTCAATTTTTTGTATACTGGCCCAAATGGAGAACCTTTACCACTTACTGCGATATAGTTTTCTGGTGGATGACTTATGAGAAGAACATAGAATTTGCCTTGTGTCATCTGAGAGTGAATGAAGCCTGGCTATTTGGGGAAGTGGATCAGCCAAGCAGTCAGCTTTAGAGACTGCAATGAAGGATGGAGGTCCCCTAACAGGTGTGTCAGGAGGTCTGGAACTGGGTCTTTTCGGAACCACATCTTTCCACCCTTATGGCCCTTGGGATAGGGCCAGGTAGGGGTAGAAAAACGGACTCTAACAGCAGATAGAGTCTTGTCTTCCTGCTCACACCTGGTTAGAGTTTTCTTTACCTTGGGCCCAAACAGGGATGAGCCATCAAATGGAGTGTTGATAAAGGAAGACTTGAAAGGCTCCACAAAGGAAGAGACACATCCAGGCTTGTCTACGCAGAGCAATGCCTGAACTAGCGGCTCTATTTGAACCATCAGCCTCGTAAGATATGAGACGCATGGACGAGTTCACAATCGAGTTTGGGGTAGCAAGCTGTGTGTTAACTTTGTCAGCAAACCCTGCAGCTACCGTACCCTGTAGAGTATCTCCTACCTCTTTCAGGAGATCTCTTTGTAGTCTTGTAAAATTGGTTAAATAGTTCAGTGATCAAAGGGAAAAGGTCGCTGAACTAAACATGCGTTTCCCATATCTATCCATGATCCTAGAATCTCTGTTAGGAGGATGGATAGATGAGGACATCTCAGACATTTCCTTCTTGGTGGCTGCAGCCACCATCATGGCATCAACAGGCACTCCCTTAGTTAGAAAGGCTTTGTCCACTGGGGCAGAGAAGAACTTATATGGCTTCCGAGGGACAGGTTCCATGGCCTCCGGAGACTCCCACGCCTTACGAGAGATCAGCTCCATGAGCTCATCATAAGGCAGAGACACCCAAGAAGTGGAAGGTTGAGACCCGAAAGCCTTCAAGAGCACTGACTCATCTTCAATAGGGCTTTTGGACTGCCAACCGTCCCCTCTGATTAGGATCTCTAATATCTCTGCAAATGAGATATCCTCAGAGGGGGATTGAGGGGACCATTCTGACTCATCCAAGTCAGTGTCAGATGTCAAAGTCTTCTGTGGGGAGTCCAAGTGCCTCCTCTTGCACAGTCTCTTCCTGGGTACCTCCTCGGTGGGGGGATCTTGGGAGGTCTCAGAAGAGCAGGGGGCGCCCTGTGGGGCTACTTGAGGCTCAAGGTCTCTACGCTTGGGTGGACCGGTAGAAGCAGGAACAGACACAGGCACTTGAGGGGAGGAGGAAGCCAGACCTGATGCTGATGATGTCTTTGGAGACAGGACTCTCCTCATGGCATCGAACGTACCATGGCTCCGACGAGAAGGGGTAGACAGATCCAAAGGGCCTGTCCGATCCTCCCGCACTGAGGCCATGAGCTCTGAGCCCAAGGTAGGAGCTGAGCTCATCTGAGCCGAAGCCCCGAGAGGAAAAGTCAGCACTGACAAATCGGTACGACTATCCTCCCTGGACCCGACAGGAGAGTGTCGGCTCCTAGAGTCCCCGGTCGGCACCGAGGACATCTGAATAGATGGAACCGATAACACCGGAGCAGGTCTCGGCTCCACCAGCTCAACAACCATCAGGTCAGGCTCCTTCGGCTCCGAAAGTCCAGTACGGCTCGAAGGAGGAGTAGTCAAGTCCGGGTTAATGGTCTTCGGCGAAGACGTCGGAGCCGACAACAGTTTGGCAAGGCCTGGTGCCCGTAAAAGCTTCTGCACCAACCGGTCCATATCCAGATCTGAGAGGCTGACAGAAGACTTCGAAGAGTGTACCGAGGGTGCTGATTGGAGCAGAGGAGATGAGGGAATCTCAGAAACCGGCTCCAAAACTGTGAGCTGGCTCCGAACAGAAGGGACACTCAGTTCCGAGGACAGTGGAACCGATGACCCTACACCCTCCATTTTTTTAGCCTTTTTTGATGCTTTCGAGTCACCTGAAGACTTGGATGACTTTGAGGATCTACTAGCACCATCCTGATCACCCAGTGCTTCAGAGAAAGGGTGCTGAAATAAACCACTATCCAGTAATTTCCGTCTTCTCTCTAAAAGTACCCTGGAAGAGAAGGAGTGACAGATGCTACAAGAGTCTTGGAGGTGTAATGTCCCCAGACAATAAACACACTGAACATGCCCATCAGTGACTGACATTTTTTGTCCACAATCCGGACATTTTTTGTAGCCAGATTTAGGATGTGGCTTCTCTTTCTCATCAGACATCTCTATTATAAATTTAAACAATTTTAAACAACTGAAACAACACACTTAAGAAATTATCTAGCAAAGTACTCCTAAGAATGTGGCTAAATACAAGGCCAACTATTAGCCCAACACTATAGAAAAAAACAAGCCAACACAGGGCACTTATCTAAAACTAAATCTAAGTCTATAACTATATAGATCATTTATATATATATATATATATATATATATATATATATATATATATATATATATATATATACTATCCTATCAAGAAAGTCAAGAAAAAAGTTTTTAAACTTGCAAATAGATGAATCTATCGAAATATATTGGTCGGAGCTATCTGGAACACCGATATCTGTGCCGCGGCAAACTAGATCTGAGATAATTCCAGCAGTACATCATGGGATAAGGGGCTTGGTCTCGAGCTACTGGCAAACCTTGAGCTTTGTTATCAGCTGTGGCAGAGCTGAGGATCGGCTCCGAACCCATCAGTGAGAATAAACGGCAAGATTTAACAACTTCACATCTGATTTTTGCAAACTACCTTGATGCATAGTTTAACTTACAGTTTTGATGTGAATGACTGTTTAGAAAATGTACTGGATCAATTGCAAACAAAAACAAGAAAAACGCTACACTCTTATCAAGTGATGTATAAAAATCAGTGTATACCAAGACTGTATATTCCTTGCTCTGAAGGAGGTGCGGGCCTTCTTGAAGTTGATTACATGTATAGGTTTGCAATCATGGAACATCATACATATCTGCAGACTTCATCAGATCCAAGTGTAGTGTAGGTTTTAAAACATGAAGAGAAGTCTAAGATGGCATTCTTCCTTAGCTTAGCAGAAATGTTTCAGTACAGCGTGAATGGAAATCATACCAGAATAGGACAAAAGTCATGCAGCAATTGAATGTGCCAAGAAACAAAATAACAATATAAGAAAAGGATCGGAGAAGAAGAAAAAATAAAATTGGAAAATCCACAAATATAGTGGAAAGTAAAAGGTCTCTTGGAACAACCTCACGTTGACCAAGATTTGACACATGAATGGTTAAAGACAGGAGAATTGAAGCCAAAAGATGAAAGGTTAATCATGGCAGCCCAAGACAGTGAACTAAGTATATACTAGTTTACAAAGCCCATTGAACATGTGGGAGAAAGAGACAAATGAAGGGTCTGTAAAAAAAAAATAGCTGGAAACAGTCACATCTTCTTACTGGATGTGATGCACTCATGGCAGAGGGTTTGAGACTGTTGGACTGGGGATTGTGCAAACACTGCAATATAGAAGTAGTTGAGAAGCACTGGAAACATTAACCACAAAGTATTACAGAGAATGATGAAGTTTATGCCACATAGGATCACCCATTAGCAGCAGTTCAAAGGACAAAATCAGCATTGATCATTGAAACTGCAGACACAGTACCTAACTTCTGGCTAAAAAGCATTAACATCTTTAGATTTAGCTAAGAGTAAGAAATTCTTATATGTACATCCCAGACACCAACCTGGTTATCAGGTGGAAAATGATACTCCTCCTTAAGAGTTAACCTGCAAGTCATCCAAAAAACTAAAGACCAATAGCTTGCCTTCCAACAATATACAAATTGTATGCTAGAACTGAGACAGACACAAGTTTATAGTCATTTAGAAAAAAAAATCAGTTATGGCAATAGAACAAAAAGGTAACCAAAGAAAGGCAAATGGAACATTTTTGTTAAATAAATCCATAAAAGCGGTACGTAAAAAGGGGGAGAATCGGATTATATGACCATCCCTCCTGGCATGTCTAAAGGTCAGTTCCCTGTGCTTTCTCCTATTAACCTGGTGAACTTGGGCATTCTGAGGCAGTGTAGCAACTGCCTCATGTACACAGACAACCCTCTCCTCTTATCTCCCAACACTCAGACTTGTTAGAGATGCACTTATATTTCCAAACTGGAAGATATGCACTCTCAAGCTAAGACTGGAATAGCTGGTAGAGGAAAAGGTCAACAACTGCATCACACCACATGGAATACATAGCCCTCCAGAACACCCACCATCACAGCTCTCACATAAAAACACAAACCACATACCCACCTTCGTGGATGTTCTCAATAGAAGTCTACCCAAACAGCAGAGACCTCAAAATCAGAAATGCACTTAACCACCACAACAAAGCACAAATCACAAGACACAAAGCTCACCTACACAGTGTGCCCCTCAACCTAAGCCCCTAAGGCAAAACAGCTTGCCAAATACACTAATCATAGCTGACTCAATAGTGAGGTACACTGATGTCCCACTCACTAAGTTGAATAAGGAGAAGGTAACAGTCAGCTGTCTGTCAGGTGCCAGGATCCAACACATAACACATGCTCTCAGGTCACTCCACAGCAAGTACAAGTATGACTCTGTCATTGTCCATGGGGGTGTGAATGACCTGAGATGCACCTCCCTGGACTACATGACTACATGAAAAGAGACATGGAGGAGTTCTCGGATTATGTGGCCCAGGCAGGTATGACCCTAGCCCTGAGCAGCATCCTACCGTCACCCAGAATGATACCACAGTACAAGCAGAAAATGATTGACTTCAACAATTGGCTATGTTTCTGGTGTCATTCTAAGGGGATCCCAGTATCTGTCTGTTTGGGATGACATGACTGACAGACCTTGATGCTTTGCCAGAGATGGCCTGGATCTGTCACCCCTAGGTTTCCAGATGCTATTTAAGGCTCTTGCCACCCCTATAGTGCCTTTTTAGTTGGTTTTACAAAAAACAAATTACCACTGTAACAGCTATAAATAAATGCAATCTGAGGGTCATGCTGCTCAGCACTAGAAGTCTAAATTTCAAGATGCACTCGCTTGAAGCTCTCCTCAAAATATAGAACATTGACATTTGTGCTGTAACAGAGACCTGGTTTAAAGCAGCAAAAAGCACCCCTGTGTTACCAGGCTATAATTCATTCCACACCTTTTGGCCCCAGAACATGGTCCGAAGCTCCAAAGGAGGTGGCATCTCCATATTCATAAAGAATATGCACACCTCCAGACTAGTAGCCCAGCATAATGCATCAGAGATACTTCAGGTGCAACTAACAGTGGGTAAGACAGCGATTTAGTTCGTAGCCTGCTATAGGTCCCCAACCATGTCAAAAGACTCTCACTCTATGTTCCTAAACACCCTGGAAACTATTAGGGTCCAACCCAACACTCTCATACTAGGTGACTTCAACTACCCCTCCATCAACTGGGAAAACTACTCATGCACCAATACACTTGCCCAAAGCTTCCTGGAATTCACTGATTCCAATGTGCTGGACCAGCTCATTCTTAACCCCACAAGAGGAAGCAACATCCTTGACCTGGTCATTACTAACATGGGCAACCGTTGCTCATCACCAATAGTCAATTCCAACTTGGTTAGATCCAACCACAAACTAATTACCATGGAAATCCACATCTCATCCACACCACCAGCAAAGTTCACCACAATGGCAAATTTTTTTCCAAAGCTGACTTTAGGCTCCTAAAAACAGAGGTGACTAACTACACGGCACCCATACAAATGAAAAATAGGTGCATGACCGCCAACTCATACACCAGTGCATTGTACGAACACATACATAAATGCATGGAACTAGCCATACCCAACAGAACCAAGACGCTCTCCTCCAAAAAAAAGAAAGCCAATCTGGTGGTCCTGTGCCATTAACAAACTCTACAGCAGAAGGAAGAAACTGTTGCAGAAAAAGGTGAAGCCCCAAGATTGGAAAAACTCCCTTATTATCCTCAACAAAAAGTTGAGATCCCTCATCAAAACCTCTAAAGATAGTTATGAAGGCAGAATTGCAACAGACACTAAAAACAACCACAAAGCATTCTACAGCTATATCAAGAATCCCCACGGCAATACCCAGATTTGTTGTGAGTTACTGCACGATGGTACCTCCTATACTGAGCCAACAGATATTGGCAACATACTGGCCAACAGATTCAGTGCCAACTTTACCCCTCCCCCCCAAAGGACCAATCACAATACCGGAAGAATCCTAGGCACCCAGCATTACTGCAGCACAGGTTAAAGCTGCATTGTCCAAGGCCAAGAATACAGCTTCCATGGGACCCGACAATATCCCTGGCTGTGTTCTACATGAACTACAAAGTGAACTGGCACCACACCTGTGTGCCCTGTTCAATCACAGCCTCACCTCAGGCTTTGTCACTACAGAATGGCGCACTTCTACAGTCATTCCTTCCCATAAAGGGGGAGCGACTACAGACCCTGGGAATTATCGCCCCATTAGCCTGACAAGTCTGATATGTAAGGCTATGAAGTGCATCATCATGGACCTAATTAACAAGGATATAGAGAATCTCCAAACTCTGGAACCCATGCAACTTGGTTTTGTGAAGGGCAGATCATGCCTGCTCAACCTGGTTGACTTCTTTGAGTCAGTCACCAGAGCTGAGGATGAGGGCAAGGCAGTTCATACAGCCTACCTCTATCTGGCCAAGGCCTTTGATACCATTCTGCACTCAGAAATTATTGATAGACTCACCAAACTAGACATCAGCCCCTATATCACTAGGTGGGTTGCAAATTGGCTCACAAATAGAACCCACAGTGTGAAAATAGCAGACTCCAAGTCAGACTGCCGACCAGTCACAAGTGGAGTCCCACAGGGATCGGTCCTGGATCCTCTCCTGTTTGGCATCTACTTCTCAAAAGTCCAGGCCAACACGGAGGTACTCTGGCTGACCAAGTTCACCGACAATTGCAAGCTGGAAGCCATTATTAACTCTACAAGTGATGTAGACATCCTACAGAAAGGCCTCACTGACACCAATGACTGGTGTCGAAACCATGGCCTTAAGCTTAATGCCAAAAAAATGTGTCGTCATTCCCTTTGGGAAAAACTCAGTTTCCACTAATTACCACATTGATGGTAGCCCACTGAACACTGAAGGCATTATAAGAGATCTGGGGACACAGGTTGACAGCAACCTCTCCTTCGACCACCACATTGCCACCGTGGTCAAAAAGTCCTTCTATGTAGCACATCTCATTACCAAGGGTTTTGCATCCAGGAAGAAAGAGGTCGTCATCTCTCTCTACTCTTCCCTCATCAGACCAGTCATCGAGTATAATGCCCCATTTGGCATGTACCTCACTAAACACCTGCAACAGCTGGAAAGGCCACAAAAGTACCTCACGAAGAGGATCCTAGGCCTTAAACACATGACCTACATGGACAGACTAAAACAGCTCCAGCTTTTCTCTGTCTCATATCGTCTTTTAAGAGGTGATATCTGCTTGACTTACAAAGCTATGTCTGACCCAGCCCTGTTGGAAATGTTACACCTAAAGAAATACCAGTCCCTCTGCACCACATGTTCCAGGGACCTCAACCTCATTACCACAATCAACAGAACATGCTGGAGGGACAGGTTCATAACCCAGAGACTGCCCATGCTCTGGAATAGACTTCCTATACATGTCAAGCAGAGCACCTCACTGGCCCTTTTCAAGAGGAATCTTGATGCGTGGATGGGAAATAGAAAGTTCACCCCGGGGATCACTCCAGTGGCTCTACTTGATAGAGGCACCAGGAACTAACAGTGGCATGATGCCAGGGGACTTCTACGGACTAGGCTTGTAAAGGCTCCAGGGCCGTTGGCCTAGTACACACCTATGAACCTATGAATATGGCATGGATAGATTATAAAAATGCCTTTGACAATATCCCGCATTCATGGATAAAGGAATGCTTACAGTTGTATAAAATACATCCTAAATCGAGCAATTCTATTACAGTGACCAAGAAACAGTGATTTTGCAATTTAGCCATGAGAAAGAGCAAATTATTAAACTAAGGGTAAAAATTCTAAGGTGGATATTTCATGGTGATTCTTTGACATCGCTGCTATATTGTCTTGATGTTAACCCATTAAGCTTTTTACTTTACAGATTACACTATAGTTACAATTTGGCTCCCTAGACATCAACCTTGTTTAAAGATTTCTCCTCTACTTTATGTGGATGACTTAAAACTGTTTAATCTATCAGATGAGAAGTTGAAATCACAACCATAAATGGTTAAAGCTCTCACTAACGATATAAGAATGTCATTTTGTCTTGATAAATGTGCAAAAACAAAATTTAAAACAGGAAAGCTGCAGCACATCTTTTTTTGCTGTGAGTTTCTCTCATGGAAGAGGGCCTGTATATTGAAAGGCACATTAATGGGGATTGCGTAAATACTACAATATAGAAGTAGCTGAGAAGTAATGGAAACATGAACTACAAAGCGTTATCGAGAATGATGAAATTTATATCACATGGGATCACCCATTACTAATAGTTCAAAAAAAGATGCAAGAAAAACAGACATAGTACTCCATGAGAAAAGATATACATAGCATTGATCACTGAAATTGCTACACCCAGTGATTACAGTGTCTTTTGTAGATAGAGAGAGAGAGACGGAGAGAGAGGGAGAGACAGAGAGAGAGAGAGACATGCACACATAAGCAAAGGCATACAATACCAGGATTTGGAAGTAGAAATGAAAACAATGTGGAAGAAAGGTGCACAGACAGTTCTAATAGTAGTAGGAGTAACAGATCTAAAAAAATAAATTTCATTCATACTTAGATATGCTACCAGTACATGTAATCCCGTATAAATTTCAAAAGGAAGCAATTCTCGGCACATTGCGGGTGTTGAGAGGAGCACTGTCGGCTAACATCAAAGACTGAAACAACACTAATTTCATGAACTCTAATTATACCCTGACTTAGGAATGGAGTCCATTCCTGTTATGGTATTACAAACACAAGACACTTGGAGACATTAAACCGACAAGAGCCTGGTATGAAGAACCATGAGAATAGCTGATGCCATAAACCCCAAGGCTTTTAGAAATTATCTGCCTGAGGCAGACTTCTGCTTTACTAGGCTGAGAGTGAATCCTAAGTTCTGAAGACGTTTTATAGAGCACTTCAAAACCTTTAGTACCACTGAAATGGAATCTGGCAATAATCCAGGCAAGAATAAATATGAATTCCCTGGAACCTTTAAATGTTTGTAACAAGAGATGGGTACACTATGATTACTCTTGATGCTGTAGAAGTCCATAGGACAAAGAAGTAAACTGATACATGTGAGCCAAAGACAGAGAATCCTATATATTTTTTGTGACTCTTGTGGCTAGAGATGTGGAAGTGGGCATCTTTGAAATCTGGAGTAACCAGAAGAACATTTGAGTGCAGAACAGGCAAAAGAGTTTAAAAGATGAGCATTCTGAAGTGAGGAACCCTCAAAAAGGTATTGGGGCTGGACAGGTAGAGAATTGTCCTCGACTCCTCTTTGTTCCATGGTACAGGAAATAGTCTTAAATAAAATCTTTTTTTTTTTTCCAAAGGTGTGGAGGCACGTATTTTATTTGGTTTGGAATAATAGGCGGCATACGGTATTCCTGATCTTTGACAGCCTGAGTAATGCCCGAAAGGGTTGGTTTGGAAATACATTAAAGCATATAACCTCTTCTTATGATATTTAACAAACAGGAATTTGAAGTGATTGTTTCCCAAAATGGGAGGTAGAAAGAAAGTTTACCAGCATTTCTGAGATAAGGGGAAAATTGGCCAGGATGGGGATGAATGGAAAAAGGGCTGGACAGGAATAGTTAGGGCTGATCTCTATTATTGTAGGGATACAAAACCCACTTTGCTTGGTCTTAGAGTCCCTTATTATTTTTTTAATTGTTGTTTGCCTTATTTTTGTTATTCAAGTTTGGATAGCTTTTTAAAGAAAAGATCTTTTTTTCAGGGTAATTTCTAGGTACTAGAGAAAGAAATACTAGTTTTATCACTTGCGTCACTTTACCCATCTCTTCCATCTTTTTAAAGATTTCAGCTGTGGGACCTCAAAACAATAAGTGTTTATCTACTGCAGCATTCAGTAAATAAGCCTTAACATCATATGGTAAAGGTATGCAAGCCTACAGATGACAGTGCTAGTGGTAGCCACTCTACACGCTGCATCAGTGACATTGTATCTGCATTTTATGGAATGTTAGACACTTTACAGCCCTATAAGACAGACTGGCAGATGTGTAAACTACTTTAACAAAGCTATAAAGGGTCTGCTCTATTTATCATTTGAAAGAGAATTAGGATAAAAAAAAACTATTTAGTTCCCATCTCCAAGTCCACAGAGCTAACAGCAGGGTTAGCAACTGAGGTCTTATGAAGATATTTGTGTGAATCCCCTACCCAGTTAAATCTATCTGGACATTTAGGAGCTGTAAGTTGGGAATCTGGGGTAAGAGATGCTGATGAAAAGATGTGTTCTAAAGCTCCAACTGCAGGGAGAATAACCACAGTTTTAGGAATATCCATATGAAGAAGGTCAAAATATCTTTTCTGAGAGTCAGATATTTTTTTCCCTTTCCATTTAAAAAAATTAAGTTGTCTTAGAAATAGTCTTATCTCAAGAAACTTCATCAGTATGAAAGCCAGAGAAAAGCATATCTTCCACATCTAACTCATAATCAGAAGAAGGTATCTAAGAATCACAATCCAAGCCCTCTTCATCACAGTGATCCTCTTCATAAGAAGAATCATCACTTTTTTCTTTTAGAAGGGACAGGAGAAGTAGTGTGTTCTGGCTGTAGGGCTTGAATAACATTCAACAGTCCTGAGCAAAGCAAACCAGTCATCTTTGATGTTTTTCAGAAGAAATTTAGAAGGAGGGGAAATGTATTTTTCCTTCTGCTGCCTTTTATGTGAGATGTAGGCCTCTGGTTCAGGTGCTGAGGGATGGACCTCTACCCAATAACTCTCAATCACTTCTCTGGAGGACATTCAGAAACAGTGGGGATGCCTTTATTCCTCGTCATAATGGCATCCTCAGGGGCAATGCTAGAGGGCCTGTAAGATACTCACTGACAGTACAAGGGCTGTGAAAGCACTTCACCTTGATCCCCCATCTCTGACATAGAAGAGGAAGATAAGGTCCATTCTGGACTGCCTGCTTCTTTCAGCAACTTATCTCTTTGCTTCTTTTTAGATGAAGGGTCATACACTGAAGTTGAAGAAGAAGTGCACAACGCAATCTGTACATGGCAGCAATGCCAACCTATTATTTTCAAGATATCGGCCTCAGGTCCTAAGGCAACAGACTTTTATGAGCAAAGCCTTGACAACCATGACAGGATTTAATGTTTTGCTCTACTCCAAGACAAAATAAACTGTTATTGTGGTAGTTACAATAACATATTTATCACAGTCGCACTTCTCTTTTTTGATGCATACATAAGAGGAAAAAAACACAATTTCTATAATAAAGGAAGATAGAATTCACAACAAGGTACATATCTGCCTGAGCTTCACAGACTGTGAACAACAGTATAGAAAAACTGTTCATGATGTTGTTGAATGTCTGCATATATGAATGTGTCAAGAAAGTTCAAAAATTGCAGGGATATATGTATCTTTCATAAAAACATGACAAGTGTCTAGGCATAGAGCTAGTCTTCATGGGGGCAGGATCCTAAGCTTCTGAAGGCTGGATGGATGGATGGATGGAACCTTTATGGGGAAAGACACAGATTTTAAAAAGACTGCAACAGTGATCTTATGAAGAACATTGAATGCCTGCCCTGATAAGGAATCTTATGGGTTACACTCTTTTTGATTTTTTCAAAACCGACAAGTTTGTCCATTCTGTGCTTAAAAAAACACATCCATACCCTGATACACGATAACAGGAATAATTAACAAAAGGAGGCCCTAATGCAGTCAAAAATATACAGAGCAGATCAAAATACCAGAAATGGGAAGGTTCATAAATACCGAATGAAAATGGCAAGCCTAGTGACTAAAAAAAGCAATGCTAACAGAAAAATATTCACAAATGAATGCTCTGACCTGCAGGATGAATCAGAATATAAATGATTAGAAAATGTTTGGGTTTCCATTTCCAATACTGTGACAGGGATGGACCCTATTCTTGAGTCAGAGTTCATGAAATTATTATTGCTTCAATCTTTGATGCTACCACGAGTGTTCTTCTCAGCATCCATAATACTTCCAAAATTTCCTCCTTCTGCAGTTCATATGCAGTTACATGTATTTCTAACATATTTATATACACTGGAAAATTATTCCTTATTAGTTCTGTAGCTCCTACTACTGTTGGAACTGTCTGGGTATCTTTATCCCACATTGATCTAGTTTTTTCCCTCAAATCCTGGCATTGTATGACTCTGTATCTCTGAATACATGAGATGTTATAATTGCAGAGTGTAGCTATTTCGATGACTACTCCTACTTTTCCTCCTCTTTTTCTTGGAGTACTATATCTGGTTTTCTTACTTCTGTTTTCTTAACTGCAGATATTGGATCAACCCATTTGATCAGAATTTCATCCATCATTTTCTGTAGGGTTTTGTGTTTCATGTTTCTACTACTTCTCAGCTATTTGTATATTGTAGTGTTGCACAATCCTTAGTACAACAGTCTTTCTACATTGTTATACCTTTTAGTATATAGACCCTCAGTCACAAATGTATTGCACCCATCAGTGAGATGTGTAAGTGTTTTTAGTTATGTATTAGCAGAACTTTTGTTTGTCTGTTTCCCCCACTTTTTACAGACTTTGTTGTTCATTGTCAAAGGAGATCTGTTGTAGAGAGGAAGCACAGAGCATTATGGGAGCACAGAAATAGTTTGATTCTTGAAAGGTTGGTAGGTGCCAGGCTGACTAGTGCCTGCGGCAGCTAATCCTAAAGACTGAAGTGGACAGACTACATAATGAAAGCTCTTATGCATGACCCCTTCTACAAGTCACTGTCAGCTCAGTTATTTTTATGACTAGTGTACTCACCTCTTAACTCATAGAGGTTTGTACTCTTAGATCACAATGCTTGCATTCTGAGCTTTTTGACCAGATCAAGTTTTGTCATCACATTTCAAACAAATGTTCATATCTCTGAAGCTGTAAGTGATACTAAAGAAATGTAAATGGCAAACTGTTTAGCACAAACAAGTCTTTACAATGGTAGTGTTCAACAGATTCTAGGTCTTAAAGTAGATTTTATAACTCACAGTAAACACAGAAATTTTCAGTTGTGCAATATTTTGTAAACAGCTCTCAATATCTCAGTAACCACTCAGGCAACACATATACTATCAGCAGCATTTTCTTCCTCTGCTTGTGCGCTTTCACATGGGACTAAGCAGCTATGTGTGTGTTACTTGATTGCTGCACTGACTATTACAGGTTGGCATAATGGTTAAGGTGTTTACCTTACAGATTCAGGGTGCAGGGTTTGATTGTCACACGGGGTAATTGGCTAGGCTTAAAATGTCCCCCAAGGGCAGTTAGCCTAGTACTAATCTATGAACCAATGTTTAGAAAATATTAAAACTATGACAGTACGAATAAATAGCATACGAACAACAATTAATATCTCTTAAGCATCACCAAGCAGAGGTTAAACATCAGTGCAGATGTGTTGCAAATTACAAAAGCTTAAAAATGAAACATTTCAATAGTTTGTGTATTGCATGGGTTTAACATTTGTAACACATTTATTACATTAGCACTTAAGACAGGCAAACATTCTATTTACATATATTATACATCACATATGTTCTCTTCTTTTGTAATTATCATCAGTCCACCATTACATAAATTTCTGAATTCTTGCCTTCCCTTTAACCTCACACCTCCTCCTCTTCCTGAACATTATTATGTATGTATTGCTCCCACAATTTCAATTTATTTCTATGTAATTTGCTCCTTTCATTTTCCAAAGATACTTCCTCACATTCTTTTATCTCTGGTATAATTTTCATTCCTTAATTACAGATGGTTTAGACTTTTTATTTTCTAGTAATTGTTTTTTTTTGGCAACCAACAGAATTTATCTTAGTAAGGCCTTACTATGTCTAAGCAATTCAGACTCTGTCTCAGCTCAAACATTCTCCTTAGTTATAGCCATTTGCTCAAACAATATTTCTGACACAGTACTCTTTAGGAAATTTTTAAAATCTGCCCGCTCATTACACCTTCAAAGTACGTGTTCCCAGTTACCTCTTTCTACCGCATCACACCTCCAACATTTACTATTTACTTGAGGAAAAATTCTACAAAATCTGCTTGGGATACAAAAATACCTATGCAAACACTTCCAAACAAAGATCCTAAACCTTCTGGACTTTGTTGCATACTTGGGAGCCATACATATGCCCTTCTGTTGTTCTCTTGTAAATTGCGTTTCCAGTCTCTCTTCCCATATTTTCTAACCTCCTCTGACTGACTCTTATAGTGTCATATTTTATATACCCTAATAATTATCCTTTTTTAACAGCAGCTTCTGTTCTAGATTCAGCTAGACACCCTACCAGAACAGGTCTTTCACTGAAGATTCCCCTATCACTTTCTCTTTGCTTGTACTCTGACATCAAGTCCATGTAGGGAAGGCAGTCAGTAGCCTGCAGTCCAAATGTCTTCTTGGCCTCAACCCACTCTATTACATTTCCCTTTCTAGTTACTTGCTCCCAATACCTTGAGCCATTTGCCAGTTTTCTCTAGTAAATTCCAGCCCCTCTTACCTGTTTTCTGTACCTTCTTTCTCCATTCTTGTTTGACCAAGTTCTTAGAATACTTTCTGTTACTTTATAAATGTAATATCCTGTATGGTTGTTATTATTCTCCTTATCAATCTGAATCTAAAATCCAATGCTCTCTTTATTTCTTGAACTCCCCTACTCTGCTTCATCATCATCTCTTTCCATTAACCTTCTGCTTGTGTTATGTATATGAGTCTTAACTATGTAGCTCTAAAATATCCTTCAAATCAAGTAATTCTAAACAAACACGTTCTATTGGAAAGATCTAATTATCCCACTTATCTCTTCCCATCTTCCACTACCAGATAAATTCCTTCAAGTCTTTATTAATTATTGTCCACAACTTCTCTTCTGGTTGATAAAAGCATACCTGACCCATATATATAGAATTAAATGGACTAAAATATTCTAATTGCTTTTATCTTACTATCTATATCCACAAATAAGAGCTTCTAGTTTCTCAGATATTGTATTATCTTTTTAGTCTTTTCCCACATATCTTTAATTACAATTACAGAAGCCTTTTTAATCCATACTCCTAAATATTTCATCTTATTCTGTCCACATAAACATAAGTATTGATGAACAAATTTGTGTGTGGGTACATAATTTACATCTACAACCTTTGTTTTATATTCACTAATTTTGTATCCCAAAAAGACTTGAAACTTTCTCAAAATGTTCCACAACACTTATATGTCCTTTTCTGGTTTTATCAGGTACAATAGAATATAAGCTGCAATAGTTTTGTGTGTTTGACCTTAGTTAATAGAGGATGGGGTGTTTTGAAAATGTTTTTAGTTTTTTGTTTGGAGGATTTCATTAAAACAAAAAGTCTTGAAAATGTGACATACTGTTGGCGCAAATACAAGGGGGTGCTGAAAAGTTCTAAGCCCGACCAAGAAGGGAATTACGTGGAGCCATGAAACTTACAAGTTATTCAACATATTCTCCCTAAAGTTCAACACAGTTGGCACATCATGTCTGATATTTCTGTAACCCTGACAAAAAAGTTTGAAATCTGGTCACTGAAATACTGCTCTCCTGCTACAATCACCTCTGAATCACTTGAAAATGACTGCCCTTTGGAAACAGGAAATAGTGAGATGGAGCAAGATCTGGTGAGTAAGGTGGATGGTCTATGTACTCAAACTCCAATTTCATCAAAACATCTATCGTTTGCCAGCTTTGTGAACAGGTGCATTGTCTTGCAAAAAGAGAACGACTTTCTCCAGCGTCCCTCTCCTTTTTTCTGTCAATGCCTCCTTTAATCGGCACAGCAAATTACCATAGTATTCTACATTAACTGTCTGGCCCCTTGGGAGATAGTCATTACAACACCTTTATGATCCCAAAACACTGTAACCATGACCTTTCCTGATGATTTTTGGGTCTTGAACTTCTTTGGCCTCGGTGACCCTGAGTTCTGCCATTGCATGGACTGTTGTTTTGTTTCAGGATCATAGTGGTGTAACCATGTTTCATCGACAGTAATAAGAAGTTATGTACTCACCATAACGTTCCATCTTTGTTGTCCATCTCGCCTTCATTCATTGCTGGTTGGGTTCAGAACCGAGGATTGGTTCTGACTCGACCTTATTCAAAAGCTCAAGAGCTTCCACCGGCTCATGGCTAAACCCTATCCCATGATGATCAGGGAATATTACCCAGATCTTGTTTGCAGAAAAAAGCATAATTATTATCTCTAAACATACCTCCAAATCCAAAAGATACTAAGAACAGATTCAGAGACATAACCAATTAGTAAGAAAAGACCTCTTGATCCTCCGTGTGGGGGAAGGAGGGTGGGATGCAAGAATGAAGGCGAGATGGACAACAAACATGGAATGTTATGGTGAGTACATAATTTAATGTTATGTTGTCCTATCTCACCTTCATTCATTGCTGGTTGGGATAGCGTCCCTAGCACATTCTTTCTTGGATGGCTCAAGGGAAAATACTCTTCAGAAGAGTGGACCCAAAAGAGTCCCTGTTCCTGGAGGCCAAATCGACTTTGTAATGAGTGATAAAGGTATGAGGCCATACCCATGTTGCTGCTGAACAAATGGAATCCATAGGTAGCCTTGCCTGGAAGGCAGAAGAGGTTGATATAGCTCTTGTGGAATGGCCTTTCACTTTCCCAGGGAGTCCTCTGTTCTGAGATTTGTATGTATAAGTGATGCAGTCTGTAAGCCATTTAAAAAGTGTGACCTTTGATATTGGGGCCCCTTCCTTTTTGTCTGAAAAAGATACAAAAAGCTAGTTGACTTTCTGAAATCTTTTGTTCTGTGCAGGTAGAAACATAATTGTCTATGTACGTCCATCTGATGTAGTTTATATTGTGCCTTGTTGCCACAGTTTGGGAAAAACACAAAGTCAATGGATTGATTTAAATTGGCCTCTGAACACACCTTTGGCAGGAATGAGGGGTTGGTCTGTAAGTAAACTCTATTTTTGTGAAAGATCAGGTAAGGGGGCATATAGACAAAGCTTGAAGTTCGGATACTTGTCTAGCAGAAGTAATGGTAACCAATAGTGCTGTCTTCCAAGACAAAAACGTTATGTGACATGATGATGCGGGTTCGAAGGGGGGAAGAATCAACAGAAATAGGACAAAATTTAGGTCCCATGGAGCTGGAGGTTCTCTCACTGGAGGCCTTAGTAAGAAAGTACCCTTTAAGAAAGCTTTACAAAGTCTGTGGGGCATGATTTTTAGCCCTGTTTCCCCAATATTATAGTCTGATATAGCAGTTAGTTGAACTCAAATTGTAGCCACTGCTGCACCTTCATTAAAAAGCTTGGCCAAAAAATCTAACACTGCTGTTATGGGGGCAGTAAAAGGATCAATATGGTTGTTAAAAGCCCAATGGGAAAATCTCACCCATTTGCTAGAATATAATTTCCTGGTTGATGCCTTATGAGACAAAATTAATATATGTTTCATTGCGGGGGAAATATTAGGAAACCTGGCTATTTGTGGAACTGGAGCAGCCAAGCTGTCAAGTTGAGGGTCTGTATAGATGGATGAAGCATCCCTGACGTATGAGTCAGGAGGCCTGGAACTGGGTCTCCTCCTGGAGATGGGGCCATAGAAAGGGGAAACAAATCTGATGAGGCCAGTATGGTGTGATAAGTATTACACTGCTTCTCAATGTGCTGGCTTTCTGGAGGACTTTCAGTATCAAAGGGAAGGGGGAAAGGCATAGAGGAGACCCGGGGGCCAATCATGTACAAGTGCATCCCTTGGTGACTCCCCTGGAGGGGGGATCAGGGCAAAATAGCTGCTGCATTTGGCATTCATGGACATGGCAAAGAGGTGACAGCAAGACTGGCCCAACTTGCGGAAAATCTCCTCCTGTTTTAGGGACCAACCGTGGGGCATCAGAATGGCTCTGCTGAGTTTGTATGCTATTACGTCGGACCTCCCTGGGATGTGCATTGCTGTCAGAAAGTGTTATGAAGAGACTGCCCATTGCCATACTCTCTGTGCTCTACTGTGGGAGTAGGATTTGGTTCCTCCATGTGTGTTTATGTACCACACTACTGACATGTTGTCTGTCTGAATTGCAATTGTTCCTAGTGGAAGGGAGTCCTGGAATGCCTGCAATACCAAAAGCACCACTCTCATCTCTGGGACATCAATATGCAAGTGGTTTTCATGTTCCTCCCAAATGCCCTGGACAAACTCTCAAAGATAATGCCACCCCCCCCATCTGGGAAGCGTCCATGATCACTGTGGCTACTGGTTGCGGGAAGACAACTGGTCGGCCTAAGGTCAATTGAGATGAGTGAAGCCACCAATGCAGATCTTTCTTGCAGGATTCTGTTATGATAATCTTGTGAGACAATAGTAGATCCTGCATGAATCACTGGGAAAAAAAGTAGCCATTGAAGAATCCTCATGTGTAGCCGCTATGGTAACTAGAACTTTCAAAACAATCATCACCTGTATTTTCTTCTTGGATAAGAAGTTCTTGATTTGATGATGTAAGGTTTGAATCCACTTGGGGTGGGGAGGTTTGGCTAACATTTTCTTGTGTCTAGGTCTGCCCCTATAAATACGACATGCTGTGATGGCAACAAGGCAGCTTTTTCAAAGTTTATTGTAATGCCTAGCTGAGAGCACAGATAAATGGTTGTGCCCCTCGCTCTTGTTAGTAAATGCTTGGTGGTGGCGGTTAGGAGCCAGTCGTCTAAATATGGAAACACTTGGAATCCTAGATGCCTCATGTGAGCCATAACTACTGCCATGCATTTGATGAACACTTGGAGGGCTGTAGTGAAACCAAAGGGCAGAGCTCGAAAATGGTAATGACTGGCTCCCAGCCAAAAGCATAAATGTCTCCATTTTTATGTGGTAGTACGCATCCTGAAGATCTATAGAGCACATCCAATCGTCTTTCCCCAGAAAGGGGAGTATCAACTGCAGTGTTACCATCCAGAACTCTGATTTCTTGATGGAGATCCAGAATGGGATTCCAGTCCCCTGTCTATTTTGGAACTAAAAAGAACCTTGAGTAAGTTCCAGATCCAATCTGGTCTGTGTGGACATTTTGGATGACTCTTTTTTCTAGTAATTTTTGTGCCTCTAGAGTTGTGTAATCCCTTTGATTAGGTGGAACATCTGGGACTAGTTGTTTTTCCAATGGGGGAGAGGAAAAGGGGATGTAATAACCTCTGGATATTATCATTTGTACCCATTTGTCTTTTGTTATTTCTAGCCAGGTGTTTGGGTTCAACGACAAGCGACCCCCGACTGCCTCCAGAGATGGACAGATAGGCCTCCTCTCAGAAGCGCTGAAAGGGTTTTTCAAGGAAAGAATCCCTGTTTCCCTGATTCCGTGGACCCCTCTGCCACATGGTCGGCACCTTCCACTGTTACTTCCCCCTCTGCCCCTGGAGGAAGAATCACAACATGCATCCAGGAATGCTCTTTGGGACTTACGGAACCACATTTTTCCCTCCTTCTGACCTTTGGGATAAGGTCTAGTAGGTAGGGAGAAATGGACTCCAATGGCAGACAGAGTCTTTCCCTGGTTAAGGTCTCTTTTGCTTTGAGCCTGAACAAGCACGAGACATCAAAAGGGGTGTTAATAAAGGAAGACTTGAAGGGTTTTGTGAAGTCGCACAAGCGCATCCAGGAATTCCTGTACCTGCTGCCCTACTCGCTCCATCGGCTGCGTAGGAAACAAGTCGCATGGAGGAATTTACCACAGAGTTTAAGGTAGAAAGCTGGGAGGAAATCTTATCCAAAACCCCTGCAGCTACAGTACCTTGGAGAGTATCTCCTAGCTCCTTCAGGAGATCCCTCTGGAGTCTCGTGAAATGAGTCAAATAATTCAGTGATCTAAGAGCAAAAGCCACTGAAGAAAAAAAGAAGTTATGTACTCACCATAACATTCCATGTTTGTAGTCCATCTCACCCTTCATTCTTACATATGGGTTCGGAGCTGATCTTCTGCTCTGACTCAGCCTATTACAAAGCTCAAAGTCTCTTAGTTGGCTCGTGACTAGGTAGGTATCCCATAGTGCACTAGTACAATCCCCAGACCTTATTTGCTGCTAAACTATAGAAAGACAGAAAAAGAAGTTATGTACTCACCATAACATTCCATCTGAGTAGGCAAACTTAATTTGTCAGCAACCTGTGGGTATCAAATCCATATCGGATCCGAGCCGGCAGCTGTAAACAGCTAAGATCTGAGCTCCAAGCATCTCCTCCTTACCCATAATCCCCTGCCATCCCTCTCTGACCTCAGATTGAGTTTGCTATAGTAACAGAACATTACAAAACAAAGGATCACCTGCACATCCTAACCTGGTGTTAACTGGAGAAAAGGACAAGAAATCCTTCTAGGACGCACTATAGGTTAGCGGGATGGAGGGGGGGGGTTGGTTGCTGACAAATGAAGTTTACCTACTCAGATGGAACGTTATGGTGAGTACGTAACTTCTTTATCTGAAGTAGTTAACTTCATTTGTTCATCAACTTGTGGGACAGAGTCCCCAGCTACACAAACTTGGGAGGTCCTCATGGAAGGATATTCCGGAGCACTGCAGAACCGAAGGATGCTCTCCCTCTGGAAATTATATCCAACTTGTAATGGTTAATGAAAGTATGAGATGAAGCCCAAGTGGCTGCTGAACAAATGTCATCCAAGGACACTCTGGAGCAAAAGGCCGCAGAAGTAGAAATCGATCGGGTAGAATGAGTGTGGACTCCTTCAGGTTCAGGCCGGCCAGAACTCTTATATGCCAGAAGTATACATTGGGAAATCCATCTGGACAATGTAACTTTTGATACTGGCTTGCCCAAAGAGGATTTAGTAAAGGATACAAAGAGTTGCTCAGATTTCCTATGTTCAGCGGTCCTGTGCAAGTAGAATCTCAATTGTCTGTGTACGTCCAGAGAATGTAGTTTGTACTCACCCCTGTTTTGATAAGTTGGAAAGTAAACTGATAAATTAATAGATTTATTGATACTGGGCTCAGAAGCAACTTTGGGTAGAAAGGAGGGATTGGTCCTGAGGGAAATTCTATCTTTATGGAAGACCAAGTAAGGAGGTTTAGCGCAAAGGGCTTGAAGCTCCGAAACCCTTCTAGCCGAAGTGAAAGCGATGAGAAAGTCGTCTTCCAAGATAAATATTTTAGATCCACCGAAGCTGCAGGTTCAAACAGAGGGGCCGTCAGAGACTGGAGAACAAGGATTAAATCCCATGGAGGGACTGCGTCTTTAATCGGATGCCTTAAGAGGAAAGTGCCTTTTAAGAAAGTCTTACATAATTTGGAAGAGGCTAAGGAACCGAGATCACTTCCCACATGAAAATGGGAAATAGCGGCTAATTGGACTTTGACTGTAGAAGAGCTAGCACCTCGGTCGAATAAGGTTGACAAAAATTCTAACACTGCTGGTATCGGAGCTGTAATGGGATCCAAATTTCTATGCACCACCCAGATTATAAAGCGTTTCCATTTGCTGTTACAAATCTTTCTCGTAGAAGGTTTATGAGTGGCTACTCAAATAGCCTTAACAGAGGATGAGATACCGGGAGTCCTAGCTATTACTGGAACTGGATCAACCAAGCTGTGAGCTTGAAGTTGTCCAGATTCGGGGTTGATAATCCTAGTGGGTGAGAGATCAGATCCGGGGTGGGATCTAGAATCCATGGAGGACTCACTAGATGAGACCATAGGCATGGGAACCATGTTTGACGAGGCCAGAATGGGGCTATGAGGATGACTCTGCTCCCCAACCGACAGGCTTTCTGCAAGAATTTTAGCATTAGGGGAAGAGGGGGATAAGCATAAAGTAGACCGGATGGCCAAACATGCACCAGAGCGTCTCTGGGGGATTCCCCTGATGGGGGAATTAGAGCAAAGTAGTCGCTGCACTTTGCATTCGAAGGAGACGCGAAGAGATCTCAGCAAGGTTGACCCCACTTGAGGAAGATTTGCTTCGCTATTCTGGGGTTCAGAGACCACTCATACGGTGAGAGGATGGTTCGACTCAGCCTGTCTGCCAAAATGTTTGACCAACCCGGAATGTGCATCGCTATGAGAAAGCGGTTGGTGGAGATTGCTCATTCCCAAACTCTCATGGCCTCTCGACAAAGTGGATAGGATCTGGTTCCGCCCTGTTTGTTGATATACCAGACCACTGACATGTTGTCTGTCTGAATTGCAACTGTCCCTAAGGGAAGAAGGGCCTGGAGTGCTTGCAATGCTAAAAGCACCGCTCTCATCTTTAGGACATTGATATGCAACAAGGTCTCTGAATGGGTCCACGTGCCTTGGACGGTTCTGCCCATACAGTGCCCCCCCCACCCTAGGCGAGAAGCATCCGTGGTCACCGTGGCTAGAGGAGGGGACATAGAAAAGGGACGCCCTTTTTGGAGGTCCGGGGACTGGATCCACCAGAGCAAGGATTTCCTGCAAATCCTGCTGAGGGAAATGGGAGAACTCAGTGGATGTTGCAGGATGGACCATTGAACCTGCAAGGTCCATTGAAGTATCCTCATGTTGAAGCGCGCTAAAGGTAGCAGATTGATTGTTGTCACCATAGAACCTAGAGCCCACAGAACCAATTCCGCTGGAGGAGCCGAGGATTGTAGAAGGGCCAGTACGTGGAGCTTCAGAGTTTGAAGCCGGTCCAGAGTTACGAAGACTGTCAATAGGTTTGTGTCTAATCTGGCTCCTATGAAGTCTAAGATTTGGGTTGGTTGGAGGGAAAAGTTCTTGAGGTTGATTGTGATTCCCAGCCGGGAAGCCAAGTGAAGGATGTAGTTTCTGGCTGAACAAAGAAGATGCCTGGTGGGGGCAGTCAGGAGCCAGTCGTCCAGGTATGGGAAGACCTGTATCCCCTGGAGTCTCAGGTGGGCCGCTACAACTGCCAAAACTTTGGTGAACACTCTGGGGGCTGTGGTGAGACCAAAGGGAAGGGCCCTGAACTGATAGTGGCTGTCCATCAAAATGTGGTAGTACGCATCCTTGAGGTCTATCGAGCACATCCAGTCGTTCTCCTGTAAGAGTGGGAGAATGGATTGAACGGTGACCATCCGGAATTTCTCTTTGGCCACTGACAGGTTTAGAAAGGACAGGTCGAGGACTGGCCTTAAGTCCCCCGTCTTTTTTGGCACCAGAAAGAACCTGGAGTAAAAGCCTGATCCGGATTGGTCTGGGGGGACTTGCTGGATCTCTCTTTTTTCTAGCAGCTGGTTTATTTCTGCGGCTGCTGCCTCCCTTTGATTGGGTGGGACATTGGAGAGGCTCCAGGGTCTGGGAGGGGGATACAGAAAGGGTATTTCGTAACCTCTGGATATGATGGGAAGCACCCAGCGATCTGTTGTAATGGACTCCCAAACTGCTAGGTGCCTCAAGAAGCACCCCCAGACTGCCTCCAGAGTGGAACAGTCGGGTAACCCTTCAGGGCTGCTGCGTGGGCCAATCAGAAAAGGGTTCTCTCATCCCAAAATTCTTCGGTCCCCCTCTGCCTCTGGGCCGGCATCCTCCTCTGCCTCTGAAGGACGAGGGGTCCGGAGTGAAACGGGACTGTTGAGACTTCCGGAACCACATCTTCTTTTGTCCCCTTTGGTTCCTGGAGAAGGACCTCTGGAGAGCCGAGAAGCGGACTCCGACTGCAGACAACGTCTTCCTGTCTTTCTCGCTCTGGACCAGCGTGTCGCGGAGGGTCTTGCCAAATAGCGAAGAACCGTCAAATGGGGCATTTGCGTAGGATGCCTTGAAGGGTTCCGCAAAATCGCAAAGGCGGAGCCAAGCATGTCGCCGTAAGACAATGCCCGCTCTGCCAGCTATAGCGGCTCCTTCCAGAGCCGCATAGAGGTGTTCGAAATGGACTTAAGAGTGGCCATTCGAGCTGAGAATACCTTCTTATCCTCAGCCGACATGGACTCTGGGGGCAAACCAGCGTATTCTTTGATGACATATGCCATATAATTCAGCGACCTTACGGAGAAGGTAGCTGAAGCGAACATCCGCTTCCCCAGGCGGTCAATCATCCAAGACTCCTTGTCGGGAGGGTGGAGCGAGGAACTCTCCTGGGCTAGTTCCTTCTTGGTGGTGGCCGCCACCAACATGGCATCTACTGGAGCACCCTTGCTTCAAACCGTCCAATCCGTGAGGGGACTGAGGATTCTATCTGGTCTCTTAGGAATGGGCTCCACAGTGTCCGGTTTCTTCCATGGCCTGGTAGTAATCAGATCTACCAGGGGATCAGTGGGAGGGGACACCCAAGAAGTAGATGGGCCTGCGTCAAATGCCTCCAGAAACACAGACTCATCCGAGGAGGGTTTTTGGGCATACCACCCCCCTCTAATGCGTAACATTTCCATAATGTCTCTGAAGGAGACGTCTTCGGGGGATGACCTTGGGGAACCTTCCCCTTCCTCTAAATCTGTGTCCTCTGACAAGGACTCAGGTGAGTCCAAGTGCCTCCTCTTGCACTTACGTTTGTGAGGAACCTCCTCGGGGGGGCTATCCAAAGAGGCCTCACCAACCACATCTTGTTCCTCTAAGGGAATCATCTGGGACATAGGCGCAGGCTGTCCCTGGGGCCGGGTGATGGAAGGTAGGCCCGTCTGAGAGAGAGAGTGCAGGGTGGAACCATAGAAGGAGCCTGGGGCCTCGAATCCCTCGACAATACCCTCTCCACAACATTAAACGCCGAAGGAGAACTGCTCTCCCTTGGATCCGAGAGCAGTCCCCTCAGATCCAATGTGTGGATCGGAGCCGGCGCCGAAGCAATCGGATCCGAAGGGCCAGTATGCTCCAACCGAGACGGAGCCGAAGACACACTGACCCCTCAGGATCTGAAGCTCAGCTTTCGGCTCCGAGAGCCCGGATCCGAAAAGGGACCCAACAAACTCGAGGGTGTGGTCGGAGCCAAAGTATGAGGTACTATCAGAGCGAAACCTCCCCCGGCTCCTATGCAACTCGGATCCGAAGGCTCCGAACCCCAGAATTGGGTCGGAGAAGGAGCGATCGAGGCAAAAAAGGGGGTCGCGCTCCCCCCCGGAGGGGGGGGGGGCAGGAGCACTCCCATCTGCAGTTGGGCCTGGAGGAACCTACGCATCATCCGGTCCATATCTGCATCGGACAAGCTTCGGGTGGACCTAGAAGAGGCCACCGAGGCGGGCCTGGAGTGCCGTCTCAATGACCTCGAATGCGGCTGGGTCTCCTCCTCTGGCTCCAGGGAGAAACGAGATGAATGGAGCCGGGAAGGAGAAGGCCCGGAAGACCTGGGAGAGGCTACTTGTTTAGCCGGCGGAGCCGAGGAGGAAGACTCGGCCCGCCGCTTGTGATGTCTCTCTTTTTTCCTCTCCTGCCTTCCTTCCCTCTCCTCCTGGCCTAAGGTGGGAGGATTAGTCCCTTTCAGGGGAGCAGGGGTAGAAGGAGGCACTGCCACGGCTGCGGCAGGTGCCACCAAGGGAGAGGAGGTCAAAGTCGAATCCGGGGGCAGAAGTGCCACCAGAATCAACCTCGACCTCCTGTCCTTTAAAGCCCTGGGGTTGAAGGCTGCACAAATAGTGCAGTCTGAGGAGAGGTGGTCAACCCGAAGGCAGATAACACACCGAGTGTGGCTATCCGCTGGGGATAGCTTATGGCCACACTCGGTGCATTTGGAGAAGAAGGTTTTTGGGTCCTCAGACATAGTCTGACTAAAAAAAACATACAAGGCCCAAGCACACACCCTCACACACACACGGGGAGGGAATTAAACTACACTAAATAAAACAATTAACAAATTTTATAACTAAAATTCTAATTAGGGAGTAACACACACAACAGTAATTTAACTACGGGAAAAAAGGGTAGATAAGATTTTTCTCACAAAACGACTAACTCCCACGCCTGGAACTCGTTCTAAGCTGCTGATTCAACCGCAGCAAACGAGATCTGAGGTCAGAGAGGGATGGCAGGGGATTGTGGGTAAGGGGGAGGAGCTTGGATCTTAGCTGTTTAAAGCTGCCGGCTCGGATCCGGTATGGATCAGATACCCACAGGTAGATGAACAAATGAAGTTAACTACTTCAGATCTAAGGTTATACAGAAAGAACAACAATAATGAAAAGGTCTCCACCCTATCAAGGTAATACTATCCTGTCTCCAGATCCTTCCATGGCGGGGGTAGGTGGGTGGGTTCATAAGAATGAAGGGCAAGATGGACTACAAACATGGAACGTTACAGTGAGTACATAACTTCTTTATGTTCTGCAGTCCTATCTCACTTTCATTCTTACATATGGGACAGTGTCCCTAGCACCTTATTCTTGGATGGCTCACGGAAAAATACGCCTGAGTACCGTGGAACCAAAGGAGTCTCTACCCCTAGAGGTCAGGTCCAATTTGTAATGAGTAATAAAAGTATGAGGGATAGCCCAGGTTGCTGCTGCACAAATATTGTCAATTGGAACTCTGGCTTGGAAGGCAGCAGATGTAGACTGGGATCGGGTAGAATGAACCTTAATCTTGAACAGTAAAGTTTTTCCATTGGAGGAGTAAATGAAGGAAATACAGCTCGAAATCCAATTTGATAGGATAACTTTAGAGACTGGCAGACCTAGTCTAGAATCAGAGAAGGATATGAACAATTGGTCTGACTTTCTGAGTTCCTTAGTCCTGTGAAGGTAGAACCGTAACTGCCTGTGAACATCCAATTGATGAAATTTGTATTCTGCTGCGTTAGAATGGTTAGGGAAAAACACCGGTAACTCTATATAGTTTGGTTCAGGTTATTTTGAGAGCAAACTTTATAGATAAAGGAAGGATTCGTACGAAGAGAAACTTTTAGTTATGTACTTACCATAACTTTAGATGTTTGGGATCCATCTCGCCTACATTCAATACTGATGGGCTCGACTCGGCATGCTATGCTATAGAGCGAGGCCTCTTATTGGCTGAGCTATTTCTTATCCCAGGATGCACCACCACTAATCCCCAGATCTTGTTTGTCCGCATTCATGCACACATGCACAACTTGTTTATATAACATTGTTAGATGTTTCAAGATGAAACAACAGGATTCGGACCTTCTGATATCCTCTGATCTCCAAGGAAGGGGGAAGGAGGGTGGGTTATTGGGAATGTAGGCGAGATGGATCCCAAACATCTAAAGTTATGGTAAGTACATAACTAAAAGATGTTATGTGATCCTATCTCGCCTACATTCAATACTGATGGGACAGCGTCCCTAGCACCTAAATCCTGGGTGGCTCATTGGAAAACACTCCTGAGCACTGTGGAACCAAATGAAGCTCGTCCTCTAGATGCCACATCCAATTTGTAGTGGGAAATGAAAGTGTGCGGGAAGACCATGTAGCCGCAGCACAAATGTCACTAATGGCAAGCTTAGAATGAAATGCTATCAAGTAGCCATAGCCCTTGTAGAATGAGCTTTGACAGAGGTGGTAAGCTCTTTATTAGAATAAGAATAAGCTTGAGTAATACAGTCCCTGATCCATTTGGCAATAGTGACCTTTGTGACGGCTTTGCCCAATTTATTGTCCGCAAAGGATACAAACAACTGATCTGTTTTCCTTGTTTGTTTGGTCCTATCTAAATAAAAACGCAACTGCCTGTGGACATCTAATGTGTGGAATATGAATTCCGCTTTGTTAGAATACTTCGTAAAGAAGACTGGAAGTTCTAATGATTGTTGTAGGCAGAAACTGAAACAAACTTTAGGGACAAAGGATGGATTTGGCCTGAGAGATACTCTATCTTTGTGAAAAACCAAGTACGGAGGTTTTACAGACAAAGCTTGAAGCTCTGAAACCCTTCTGGCAGAAGTAATCGCCACCAGAAAGGCAGTCTTCCACAATAAAAATTTTAAATCACATGTAGCTGCCGGTTCAAGGGAAGGAAGTTAAGGCGTAACACCACATCGAGATCCCATGGAGGAGCAGGATGAGAAATCGGAGGTCTTAAAAGTGCAGCACCTTTCAAGAAGGTCTTACACAATCTGTTGCTCATTAAAGGTGGGTTTATAGATTCATGAAAATTGGAAATAGCTGCCAATTGAACCTTGATGGTAGAGACTGAAGAGCCTTGATTGAAAAGAGAAGTTAGAAATTTCAGTACTTCTGATACGGAATAGTGATGGGATCCAGGCCCGGAGTTGAGCCCAAATAGCAAATCTTTTCCATTTGCTAGAATACAATTTCTTTGTAGCAGACTTGTGGGCCGAAGATAAGATGTGTACAACTTCTGGATCCAATGTATGACTCCTGACTATAGTCGGAAGAGGAGGAGCCAAGCCGTCAATTTTAAGGTGTGTAGGGACTGGTGGAATAGTCCCGACTGATGAACCAATAGGTCTGGGATCTGATCCAGGAACCATGGACCTTCCAGAGCATATTTTCGAAGATAGGGGAACCATACTTGACGAGGCCAGTAAGGAGCAACTAAGATCATTTTGCTCCCCAAGAGAGATGCCTTTTGGATCACCCTGGGAAGGAGAGGAACTGGGGGGAAGGCATAAAGCAAGCCGGTGGGCCACGGACGGGCTAGTGCGTCCATGGGGCTCTTCCCCGGAGCCGGGGTGAGGGAGAACTTTTTGCACTTCGCATTCAGTGGAGTCGCGAAGAGGTCGCAACACGGAACTCCCCATTTGCTGAAAATCTGATTTGCAACTGTAATGTTCAGAGACCATTCATGAGGAGAGAGGATGGTTCTGCTCAGTCTGTCGGCTATCACATTGGACTTGCCCGGGATATGAGTAGCCACTAGAAAGCGTTTGATCAACACTGCCCATTCCCAAACTCTCATGGCCTCTCTGCAGAGGATAGGATCTGGTCCCTCCCTGTTTGTTCAGGTACCAGACCACTGACATGTTGTCTGAGTGAACGGCAATTACGCCTTGAGGGAGGTAATCGTGAAGGGCTTGAAGGGACAGAAGCACCGCCCTCATTTCTAGGATGTTGATATGAAGTAGGGTCTCTTCTGGGTGCCATTTGCCTTGGACTGACCTGCCCAGGGAATGCCCCCCCACCCCATCTGGGAGGCATCCGTGGTCAAAGTGGCCGCAGGAGGAAGTGGAACAAAGGGTCGTCCCTGATCCAGATTGGAGGGCACCAGCCACCAGCAAAGGTCCCGTTTGCAGGTTTCCGTGATCCATATGAGGTGACTGAGAGGGAGTTCCTGAAAGGACCACTGAGCTGAAAGAAGCCACTGGAGAATTCTCATGTGTAATCTTGCTAGGGGAACTAGAAGAACCGTGGCGGACATGGATCCCAATAGCTGCAGTACCATTCTGGCTGGGGCTTTGGATCTGGGAAGTAAGGCTCGAACTTGAGCCTGTATGGTTTGTATCCTGTCTGTAGGTAGATAGACCCGCATTCGGTTTGAGTCTATCTCTACTCCGATGAATCTTATGCGTTGAGATGGCAGCAACACAGACTTTGGCCAATTGAAGGTGATTCCAAGGGAATTGCCCAGTGATATCATGGCTTGTAGGCTCCGCAATAGTAGATGCTTGGAGGTGGCAGTTAGGAGCCAGTCGTCTAGATACGGAAACACCTGGAATCCTAGACTTCTCAGGTGAGCAGTCACTACCGCCAAACATTTGGTGAACACCCTGGGGCTGTGGTGAGACCAAAGGGCAGCGCGGAACTGAAAATGACTGCCTCCTAGGCTGAAGCGCAGATGTCTCCTGGACGCTTGATGTACCATGATATGGTAATAAGCGTCCTTGAGATCTATGGAGCACATCCAAACACCTTTCTCCAGCAATGGGAGAATGGTTTGTAGGGTGACCATTCGGAACTTGGACTTTTTGACTGAACGGTTTAGAATGCTGAGATCCAAAATGGGCCTCCCCGGTTTTTTTTGGCACCAAAAAGAACCTTGAGTAAGTCCCTAATCCGATCTGGTCTGCGGGGACCGGTTGGATGACTCCCTTTTGCAGCAGCTTTGAAACTTCTGAGGCTGCAGTTTCCCGTTGACTGGGTGGCGGGTCCGGGATTTTTTTGGACTGAAGTGGAGAGTGAGAGAAAGGGATGGCGTAACCTCCGGCGATAATTCGAAGCACCCATCGGTCCTGAGTGATACCTTCCCAGGCTTTTAGGTGCCTCGAAAAATGACCCCCGACTGGCTCCAGAGCTGCACAGTCGGGCATGCCCTCAGGGACTGTGAAAGGCTGAAGAGCCATGAAAGGACTCGCGGTCTCCAGTGTTGCGAGGGCCTCTGCCGCCTCTGGGACGGCGTCTTCCAGAAGAATTTCCCCCTCCCCTGCCTCTGGAAGGGGGATCATCCTGCTGTGAGGGGTAAGACTTCTGAGATCTACAGAACCACATTTTCCCTCCTCTTTTAGCCTTGGGGTAAGGCCGAAAGGGAGTGGAAAATCGTGCCCCTACGGCAGTCAAAGTCTTACCTTCTTGCTCACAGCGGGTCAGTGTGTCCTTTACCTTGGGTCCAAACAAGGAGGACCCATCAAAGGCGTCGGCAAAGGAAGACTTAAAGGCCTCCATAAATGACACAGGCGGAGCCAGGCTTGTCTCCGTAGAGCAATGCCTGTACTGCCGCTTACTCGCCTTCGGCCGCATAAGAAATGAGCCTCATGGACGAGTTTGAAATGGACGACAGTGTAGCCAGCTGAGAGCCAACCGCCTGGGCCAGCTCCTCAGGCAGGTTACCCAAGAGGGTATCGGAAAGTTCTTTAATCAGATCCCTCTGAAATCTGGTAAAGTGTGAGATAGTTCAAGGACCTTAATGTAAAGGCCGCTGAACTTAGGGTGCGCTTACCGCCGATCCATGCTCCTAGACTCCTTATTAGGAGGATGGACGGACGTCAAGCCTCTGCTACATCTTGCTGGGTAGCAGATGCCACCACCAAAGCATCTACAGCCACACCTTTAGTCAGGAACTCTTTTCCGGGGTGCTGACAGGAACTTATTAGGATGAGCAGGCACCGGTTCCACAGAGTCTGGGTGTTCCCCCTTCGACAGATCAAGTCCAAGAGCTCGTCGAAGGCGGAGACACCCAGGAGGCGGAGGGCTGAGCCCGAAGGCCTTAAGGAACACCGACTCATCAGCAGAAGGGGTTTGGATTGCCAGCCGCCTCGTTGTTTAAGGGCTTCCAGGATGTCTGCAAAGGAGACATCATCTGAGGACGACTTAGGGGACCCTCTGCATCATCGAGATCAGTGTCTGATGTAAGAGACTCATCAGGAGTCAACGTGCTTCCTCTTGCATGATCTTTTCCTGGGGGTTCCTCCGAAGAAGCTTCAGAAGGACCTCCAGGAGGGGAAACCCCAGTGGGGTAACCTCAGGCCCCGGGCTCCGCTGTCTAAGGACAGGGGACTGCCAAAGACCCAGTCTCGGTATGCAGGGAAGGAGCTGGGAGACCGTGGAGGTAGCCAAAGATGATTTGGCTAACGACTCCTCATAGCCCTGAAGGCGGGACCACCAGAATCCTGGGAAGGTCCCACCTCCGGCCATGACAGTAGACGGCACTCCCAGCCGACGACCGAGAGGAAGGCTTGGGACCGAAAACATCAGTCGGCGCCCCGGGCCAACAGAAGAAGTCCGCGTACCGAACTCCGACTCAAGAGCCGGAGTTGGAGTAAGGGTCGGGCCCGACCCTAAAACCTCCATCGGTTCCACCAGCACCGGCTCCAACGGTGCCAAGGCTGTTGGAGGAGGAACCATAGTAGCAGGGGACCATCGGCCCGAAGCCGAATGAGCTGGAGCGAAACTAACTTTTGAAACACCGGAGACTGGAAGAGTCTTAGGAGCACCCTGTCGATGTCCGAATCAGACATCTTGGAGGATCTAGATGACACCGATCGGGTCGAACCGATTTCTCCATCGGCTCCACAGGACTAGGGGACCGGCTCCGAATGGATTCGATTACTATCGGTTCCAAGGGAGATCTCAAAACAATTTCCCTCGGTGCCGATGAGGACTTCGGCACCGAAGGGAAGAGTCTGAGCGGCAACCCTCATCGGCTCCAATATCAGTGGAGCCGATGAAGGTGACCGCCTCGATGCCCCAGTCCTCGGCTCCAAACCAGAGAGGTCGAGACTGGAGGCATCGAGGCAGACCGTTCCGCCCTCGGCTCCGAAGTCCGTGGAGCCAATGGAGAAGCCTGCCTAGGTTTTTTGGCAGTCGGTTCCGACAGACTGGTCGGAGCCGACGCTTTTTTCTTTTTTGTAGTAGAGGAAGAGGAAGATAAAGCCTCCTCGAAGGATGGTTTAATCAACCCTTTTAGAATTAATTTGTTCTTCCTCTCCTAGAGGACTCCCGATGAAAAGGCGTGACACACGCTACAGGACTCTTGTAGGTGCTTGGCGCCTAAACAATAAACGCACGAGGAGTGGTCGTCCGTTATGGACATTTTATAACCACACCTCGCGCACTTTTTAAACCCAGAGGGTCTATGCTCTTTAGACATGCTGACAAACCTCTAAGATTAATAATAATACAGAAAAAACTAGCAAGTTTTAAGTTTTAAATATAAAGTTTTTTTTTTTTTTTTTAGACCAAACAATTCAGTACTAGCACAAACACAGAAAAAGAGGGTCAAGACCCTCTAACTTAAGCAGGTACTTGACACACAAAATAAAATGCTAGATAGTAATAGAAAATAGGGGAAGGCCCCTCTAACTTAAACGGGAAACCTTCCCTTAACGAAAAAACACAAATTCCTCAACAGATTTACTTAAACACACTCGTACCACAACAATAGCTGTTAAAACAGCTTTTGGGTTCAAAATAAGCAAATTCCTGACAGGAAAAGTCCGAATAAAACAGTACTTAGTCCAGCCAAGTTTGAGACTACGTCCTAGCTTGTAAGCGGCAAACGAGATCTGGGGGATTAGTGGTGGTGCATCCTGGGATAAGAAATAGCTCAGCCAATAAGAGGCCTTGCTCTATAGCATAGCATGCCGAGTCGGAGCCGAGGGATCTGCTCCGAGCCCATCAGTATTGAATGTAGGCGAGATAGGATCACATAACATCTCTGTCTTTGTGGAAAATCAGATAAGGAGGCTTTATAGACAGTGCTTGTAACTCTCACACTCGTCTAGCTGATGTGATGGCTACTAGAAACAAAGTCTTCCAAGACAGAAATTTCAGCGGACACGAATGAGCAGGTTCAAAGGGTGGTGAAGTTAGCTTGGACAAGACAAAGTTCAGATCCTAGGAAGCTACCGGTTCCTGAAAGGGGGGTCTCAGCAAAGTAGCACCTTTAAGGAAGGTTTTACACAATCTGTGTGACATCAGGTTAGAATCATGAAGACCCAAATGAAAATTAGATATTGCTGCCAAATGGACCCTAATTGTGGCAGCAGCAGATCCTTAATGGAAATGTTCAGACAAAAATTCTAAAACCATTGGCATGGATGCAGTGTAAGGATCTACATTTCTTTCTTCAGCCCAGATAGAAAACCTTCTCCATTTGCTAGTGTATAACTTCCTAGTGGAAGATTTATGTGAAGACGTGAGGATGTGTGTCACAGCAGATGAAAAATCATGAAGCCTGACTAGGGATGGAATTGAAGCAGCCATGCTGTCAAGTAGAGGGTGTGGAGGCTGGGGTGAAGGGAGCCTGACATGTGTGTCAAGAGGTCTGGCACTGGGTCCAGAGTCCATGGATCGTTTAGTAGATAAGGCCCGAGAAAGGGGAACCAAATCTGACGAGGCCAGTAAGGAGTGATGAGAATCATTCTGCTTCCCAACAGCTTCGCTTTCTGAATCACCTTAGATATGAGAGGAAAAGGAGGGAAAGCATAAAGGAGTCCCATAGGCCAATCGTGAACAAGTGTGTCTCTTGGTGACTCCCCCGGAGGGGGGATAAGGGAAAAATAGCTGCTGCATTTGGAGCTGATCGGACTGGTGAAGAGATCGCAGCAAGGCCATCTCCATTTGCGGAAGATCTGTTCTGCTATTTCCTGATTCAGAGACCACTCATGAGGCATTCAGATTGCCCGACTGAGTTTGTCGGCTATCACATTGGTTGTCCCTGGGATGTGCATTGCCACCAGAAAGCACTGGGAAGATATCGCTCACTTCCAAACACGAATCGCCTCTCAACAAAGGGGGTAAGATCTGGTTCCACCTCGTTTGTTGAAATACCATACCACTGACATGTTGTCTGATTGGATTGCTATCGTGCCTAGAGGGAGAGCCGTGAAGTGCTTGCAACGCTAGAAGTAGTGCTCTCATCTCTAGGACATTGATATGCAGGTGCACCTCATGATCTTTCCATGTGCCTTGGACAGTCCTGCCTAGATAATGCCCCCCACCCTATCTGGGAGGCATCCGTGGTCACAGTAGCAATGGGTTTGCGAGGAAGGAATGGGGTGCCTGCTGTTAGTTGGTCAGGTTGAATCCACCAATGAAGATCCTTCTTGCAAGACTCTGTTATGAAAATGTGGTGAGATAGTGGCATTTGTTGAAAGGACCACTTGGACGATAGGAGCCATTGAAGAATTTGCATGTGTAATCTGGCAAGAGAGACTAACATTATGGTGGATGCTATGGTCCGTAAGAGCTTCACCACCGTCTTTGCTTGACTTTCTGTAGAGGAAGTAGACAGAGGATTTGTTGTCTGAGGTTCTACTCTCTTTCTGCGGGAAGATGAGCTAAAATGGTGACTGTGTCTATTTCTGCATCTATAAAAATCACAAATTGCGAAGGCGATAAGGCAGACTTTTCCCAATTTATTGTAATCCCCAAATGGGAACAAAGCTGGATAGTGGAATATCTGGTTTGTATGAGTAGATACCTGGTGGAGGCGGTCAGGAGCCAGTCGTCCAGGTACAGAAACACTTGGAATCCTAGATGTCTCAAGCGAGCTGTCACTACCGCCATTCATTTGGTGAACACCCTGGGGGCTGTGGTGAGACCAAAGGGCAGAGCACGAAATTGGTAATGACTGGCTCCCAGCCGGAAGCGTAAATGACTCCTTGATGCTCTGTCCATTTTTATATGGTAGAACGCATCTTGGTGGTCTATGGAGCACATCCAATTGTCTTTCCCTAATAGAGGGGGAATAGACTGCAGTTGCACCATCCGAAACTTGGCCTTCTTTACGGATTCATTTTGTTTGCTGAGGTCTAAGATGGGCCTCCAGTCCCCTGTATGTTTTAGTACTAAAAAGAATTTGGAGTAAGTTCCAGATCCTATCTGGTCTGTGAGAATGGTTTGGATGACTCTGTTTGCGAGCAACTTTTTGACTTCTACAGTTGCTTGATCCCTGTGATTGGGTGGAACATTTGGGATCTTCTTGGGAGAGTGAGGTGGAAGAGAAAAGGGTATGGAGTAACCTCTGGTGATTATTCTTTGTACCCACTGGTCTTGAGTGATGTTTAGCCAGGCTTCTAGATACAAAGAAATACGACCCCCGACTGGCTCCAGAGAAGTACAGCTGGGCCCCAGATCAGGAGCACTGATACGGACGGCTTCAAAAGGAATCATGGCCTCCCTGGTTTTGTGGGCCACCCCTGCCTCTAGGGCATTGTCTACCATTAGCTCCTCCTCCTCTGCCTTTAAAGGAGGAGTCACCCTATGCATCCGGAAAAAATCTATGGGACTTCTTGAACCACATCTTACCACCTCTAGGACCCTTAGGATATGGTCTAGAGGGGACAGTAAAACATACTCCCATGGCAGAGAGAGTTTTCCCTTCTTGTTCGCACCTGGTGAGTGTATCCTTTACCTTAGGTCCAAACAATGAAGAACCACCAAAGGGGGCGTTGATAAAGGTAGACTTGTATGGCTCCACAAAGTTACATAAATGCATCCAGGAGTGTCTCCTAAGGGAAATTCCTGAACCCGCTGCCCTGCTCACTCCATCAGCTGCGTACGAGATCAGCCTCATGGAGGAGTTCACGATGGAATTTAAGGTGGACAACTGAGCAGACAACTTCTCAGGGACTCCTTCAGTAGATGTACCTTGAAGAGTATCTCCTAACTCCTTAAGGAGATCTTTTTGAAGCCTCATAAAATGTGTTAGATAGTTCAGCGATCTGAGAGTGAAAGCCGCTGAGGAGAAGATATGCTTCCCATATCTGTCCAAGCAGATCTCTCCGGCTCCAAAAACCACCTCACCTCCGAGGAAATGGAGGAAGTCATCAGCTCCAGAGCGACCGGCTCCGAGATAGATGTAGGAACCGAGCTCACCCTAGCCAACGCACCGAGAGGGAGACTCGGAACCGAGGAGGTTCAGGTCCAAGTGTCTCTGTCGGGGCCGACCAGTGAGCTTCGGCTCCTAGATATCACAGACGGCACTGAAGGTGTCAGAGTGGAAATCTTCTCTGAGACATCCTCGAGGGGAGCTGGAACCGAGGGTTCCACAACAAGTAGTACCGAACACTCCGGCTCCGAAGGCCCAACACAGCTCGGAGGAGTAACCACAACAGGGGGAGTGGACTCAGGTGGCTTCAGAACTGACTGGGTCAGAGCCAACAACAATTTTGGCAAGGCAGATGATTTCAGGAGTGTAAGCATTACTCTCTCCACATCTTCCTCTGATATGCTCATGAAGGATCTGGATGACAGGATAGGCAATCTGGATCTCTACAGAATTGGAAATCTTAAGGTTGGGGAGACCGGCAAAGGATCTCTGGACCGGCTCCGATGTAGTTTTTCAGTAGTCAGCTCCGAAATACTCGGGTCTGAAACAGAAGTGCCAATATCAACAACCTCGACCGGCTCTGAGGACAGTGGAGCCGAGGAGGCAGACGTCTTATCCAGTTTTGGTTGTTTTTGAGGAGGTTCTGATACACTAGTCGGTGCCAGAGAATGTCTTTTGGCCGACTTAACTTTCTCCTTCTTGGAAGAATGTGATTTCGAAGAGGAGGAAGAACTCGTTAAGTCTTCCTCAAAGGAAGGCTTGAGGAGACCTTTCAAAATTAACTTGTTCTTCCACTCCTGGAGAAATCTGGAGCTGAAGGAATGGCAGAACAAACAAGTTTCCTGTAAATGAATGGCTCCGAGACAATATACACAATTACTATGGCCATCCGTAATTGACATCTTCTGGGAGCACTTTACACGTTTTTTGAAACCCGAAGGTTTGTGGTCCATAGACTCTTTAGACATAATAGCTAGCTAAGGAAGTCAGCAGGAATACACAGGCACAACGAGGACTAGGTCCTCTAACTTAAACGGGCCTAGCCCTAACAACGCACACACACAAGGAAAGAAGTAAAGAGGACTAGGTCCTCTAACTTAAACGGGCCTAGCCCTGAGGAAAAAAGGAGTAAGCAGAGAACTAGGTCTTCTAACATAAATGAACCTAGCTGGATAGGCTAAGTCGTAGAAATAAAAGGCCAGGAACTAGTAACAGGCAAGGAAATATCAAACGACACTGCACACAAGCTAAATTTTTAATTTCTAAATAGAAATCCAAGGCCCAAAAGGCAGACCCGCAGAAAAAACTCTAAAATTCAGCAAAGACTGCACACAATATAATAGTAAATATAAGCATGAAAACACAACGTTAATTAGAAACAGTTAGTTATGTACTCACCATAACAATTGATGTATGTGGTCCATCTCACCTACATTCATTACTGATGGGTTTGGAGCCGATAATCGGCTCCGACTCGGCTGACTATTTTCTAACACGAAGTCTATAATTGGCTGGGCTAACCCGTATCCCAGGATGCACCTCTCCCAAACCCCCAGATCTTGTTTGCATACATCCGAGTCACTCCACATACACCAACCTCAGTAAGAGGAGTATCATCCACCAGGAAAAGGGAAAAAACTGATTCTGAAGGGTCTCAGAGCAATTATCCTCTAAATCCTTCAGGCAGGGGGCAGGTGGGAGGGTACGTAAGAATGTAGGCGAGATGGACCACATACATCGATCGTTATGGTGAGTACATAACTAACTGATGTTATGTGGTCCTATCTCGCCTACATTCATTACTGATGGGACAGCGTCCCTAGCACCTCTAACCTGGGAGGCTCATAGGAAAATACTCCTGAGAACCGTGGAAACAAAGGAAGCCAGACCTCTAGATGCCACGTCCAGCTTGTAATGAGAGATAAAGGTGTGATGAGAAGCCCAGGTGGCCGCTGCACAAATGTCGTCCAAGTAAAGCCTGCCATGATACGCTATTGAAGTCGAGACCGCCCTAGTGGAATGAGCCTTGACTGGGAAGGGTAAGTTTCTGCCTGCTGATGAGTAAATAAAGGTAATGCAATCCTTAATCCACTTGGAAATTGTGCACTTGGAAACAGAACTACCCGTTCTATTCTCCAAAAAAGAGACAAACAATTGATCTGATTTTCTTATGTGTTTTGTCCTGTGTAAATAGAATCTTAGTTGTCTATGCACATCCAGTTGAAATTTGAACTCCGCCTTGTTGGAGAAGTTGGGAAAAAACACAGGTAACTCAATGGATTGGTGGAGGTTAAATGTAGATGACACCTTAGGGAGAAAGGACGGATTAAGTCTCAAGGATACCCTGTCCTTATGGAATATCAAATACGGGGGCCTAATGGTCAATGCTTGAAGTTCTGAAACTCTTCTAGCTGAAGTGATGGCCACTAAAAGCCATCTTCCAGGATAAGAATTTCAGTTCGCAAGTGGCAGCCGGCTCAAAGGGTGGAGAAGTGATGGCTTGCAATACCAGATTTAAATCCCATGGCATGACGGGTTCTGACACAGGAGGACGCAGTAACCAGCCTCCTTTCAAAAAGGCCTTGCAAAGTTTATGGCCCATAAGAGAGGGCTCATAGGATACATGGAAATTAGAAATGGCCGCCAGCTGCACTTTAATGGCCGAGGGAGCAGAGCCCCGTCGGAAGAACATAGCTAAAAAGTCTAAGACCGCCAATATAGGGGCTGTGAAAGGGTCCAGACCTTGTGCCTGAGCCCAGATGGAAAATCTCTTCCATTTGCTAGAGTAAATTATTTTGGTGGAGGACTTGTGAGACAACGAAAGAATATGCACCACCTCAGGTGAAAAGGAATTTAGTCTAACTATCGATGGAAGTCAGCAGCCAGGCTGTCAACCTGAGGGACTGTAGGGAGGGGTGGAGCTGTCCCGACATATGAGTCAAAAGGTCTGGTACTGGATCCAGAGTCCAAGGACCGTCCACAGTAAACTGCTGAAGGAAGGGGAACCAGACCTGGCGGGGCCAGTGTGGAGCAATTAGAATCATCTTGCTTCCCAAGTGAATGGCTTTCTGAATCACTCTTGGTAACAGACGAAACGGAGGAAAGGTATAGAGCAGACTGGAAGGCCAACCGTGGACTAGATAGTCCCTGGGTGACTCCCCCTATGGGGGGATCAGAGTGAAGTAGTTGCTGAATTTGGCATTGAGGGAATTGGCAAAGAGATCGCAGCAAGGCTGACCCCACCTGCTGAAGATCCGAGTAGCAACTCGGTTGTACAGGGACCACTCGTAAGGCATCAGAATAGCTCTGCTTAGCCTGTCTGCTATCACGTTGGATTTTCCCGGAATGTTGCCACTAGAAACCATTGGAAAGACACTGCCCAAATTCCACACTCTCATGGCTTCTCTGCAAAGGGGGTAAGACTTGGTTCCCCTTGCTTGTTCAGGTACCAAACAACTGACATGCTGTCTGAGTGAATAGCAATTGTTCCCCAGGGAAGAAAGCTCTGAAGTGCTTGCAACGCTAACAGCACTGCTCTCATCTCCAGGACATTGATGTGTAAGTGTATCTCGTGATTCTGCCACGTGCCTTGGACCATTCTGCCCAGATAATGCCCCCCCACCCTATCTGGAAAGCGTCCGTGGTCACTGTGGCAGCAGTAGAAAGGGGAACTAGATTCCTCCCCTTGTCCAGGTTGGAGGAACATAGCCACCAATGGAGATCCTACCTGCAATGCTCTGTGAGGAGAATTGGGTGAGACAGGGGTAATTTTTGATAGGACCACTGGACTGATAGGAGCCACTGGAGGATCCGCATGTGTAGCCTGGCTAAGGGTACTAACATGATGGTCGCCACCATGGATCCCAATAACTGAAGAACTGACCTGGCTTGGACCTTCTTCCGGGGCAATAGAACCTGGACCTGAGATTGCAACACTGTAATCCTTTCTTGAGGTAGAAAGGCCTTCATTAGGACCGAGTTTAACTCTGCGCCTATAAATACAACATACTGTGAGGGCAGCAAGGCAGATTTTTCCAGTTTAGTGTAATTCCTAACCTTTGACAAAGGTTTATGGTAGCCTCTCTGGCTTGGATGAGGAGATGCCTGATGGGGGCGGTAATGAGCCAATCGTCCAGGTAATGAAACACCTGGAATCCTAGACGTCTCAGGTGAGCTGTCACCACTGGCAAGCACTTGGTAAACACCCTGGGGGCTGTGGTGAGACCAAAGGGCAGGGCTCGAAACTGGAAATGACTGGCTCCCAGTCGGAAGCGTAAATGATTCCTGGATGCCTTGTTTATCTTGATGTGATAATAGGCATCCTTGAGGTCGATGGAGCACATCCATACACCCTCTCCCAACAATGGGAAGATGGATTGAAGAGTGACCATTCAGAACTTGGACTTCAGGACGTAGTGATTCAATTGACTGAGATCCAAGATGGGTCTCAGGTCCCCTGTTTTTTTCGGCACCAAAAAGAGTTTTGAGTAAGTTCATGATCCTATCTGGTCTGCGGGGACCGGTTGGATGACTCCTTTTCTTAGCAGCTTTGATATCTCTAGTGTTACTTGATCCCTTTGACTGGGTGGAATGTCCGGGATTTTTTTGATTAGGGGAAGGGGCGAAACAAAGGGAATGGTGTAACCACCGGTGATTAACCTAAGCACCCAGTGATCCTGAGTGATGCTCTCCCAGGCTTGAGGATGCCTCGAAAAATGACCCCCGACTGGCTCCAGAGCAGCACAGTCATGCAATCCCTCAGGGATGCTGACAGGAAGATCCACGAAAGGAGTCGCGGTCTCCCAGATTGCGGGGGCCTCCTGTGCCCCTAGGACGGTGTCTCCCAGAATAATTCCCCCCACCTCTGCCACTGGAGGGGGGCTCACCATGTGTGACTGGGAAAGACTTTTGTGATTTCTTGAACCACATCTTCCCTCCTCTCTGAGCCTTGGGATAAGGCCTAGAGGGAAGAGAAAAATGGGCCCCTACGGCAGATAAAGTCTTACCCTCCTGTTCACATCTGGTGAGAGTCTCTTTCACTTTGGGTCCAAAAAGAGAGGACCCATCGAAGGGGGCGTCCGTGAAGGAAGACTTGAAGGCCTCCGCGAAGTGACATAGGCGCATCCAGGCTTGCCTCCTAAGAGCCAAGCCTGAGCTAGCTGCCCTACTTGTCCCTTCGGCTGCATAGGATATGGGCCTCATGGACGAGTTTGCAATGGAACCAAGGGTAGACAACTGGGCCTTTACAATCTGCGCTACCGCCTCAGGCATGTTACCCTTCAAGGTATCTCCCAACTCTTTGAGGAGATCTCTCTGGAGCCAAGTAAAGTGACAAAAGTAATTCAGAGTCCACAGTGTAAAGGTCGCTGAAGACAGGGTACGCTTCCCATATTGATCCATACTCCTGGACTCCTTGTTAGGAGGATGGATGGAGGAAGAAGCCTCTGCAACTTCTTGCTGAGTAGCTGACGCCACCACCATGGCATCTACAGGGACCCCTTTTGTCAAAAACTCTTTCCTGGGGGAGCAGACAGGAACTTATTAGGACGACTGGGCACTGGTTCCACGGAATCAGGGTGCTCCCACACCCTTCGACAAATCAGGTCTAAGAGTTCATCGAAGGGTGGAGACATCCAGGAGGCGGAAGGTTGAGCAACGAAGGCCTTGAGGAATACCGACTCCTCCTCAGAGGGGGGCTTGGAAGGCCAGTCGCCTCTCTGCCTCAAAATCTCCAGGATGTTGGAGAAGGAGACGTCATCGGAGGCTGACTTAGGGGACCCCTCTGCATCATCGAGGTCGGTATCCGAGGTGATGGACTCGTCTTGGGAGTCTATGTGCTTCCTCTTGCACAGCTTCTTCCTGGGAGGCTCCTCAGGCACAGACTCTGAGGGGCCCTCAGAAAGCTGGAGACCACTCATGGGGGTGTCCTCAGGCCTTCGAGCTCCGCTGTCCACTGATAGGGGGGAGTCAGAGGCTCTAGTCGGGGTGTAATGGGGACGGAGTGGCTGATCCAAGTGATATCACTGATGACCTAGCCAGTGCGCTCCTCATGGCCTCGAAGGCGGGTCCCCCCGAATCCGAGGACTGACCCATCTCCGAGACCACAACCGGAGTCGGGATCCCCCTAGCTGAAGCGCTGAGAGGGAGACTCGGGGCCGACAGAAGTCCCGATGCATCCCCCTCGGGCTTGACCGTGGAAACCCGAGTGCCGAAACCAGATGACGGAACCAAAATGGTTGGAGCCGACGACGGCTCTGATAAACCCGCCAGGGGTACCGGAGCTGGCATAAGGACATCACTCGGTGCCGAACACTCCGGCTCCGATGACACAATGCTCGGAGGAGGAATCATCGGTACTGAAAAAGGAACAGGCTCCGGAGCCGACTGGGTCAGAGCCGAAAACAATTTGGCTAACACCGGCGACTGAAGGAGCCTCTGAACCACCCTATCCACGTCCAAATCAGATAACCTAGAGGATTTGGAGGCAACTGAAGAAGATGAGGATCTCCTACCTATTGATTCCTGTGTAACACTGGGTGACCGGCTCCGAATCGGCTCCAATATGATTGGAGCCGAGGTCGACTCCAGTACCACCGATACCTCCTGCGGCCCCGAAGACAATGGAGCCAAGAAAGCAGTATCCAAACCGGAGTTCCTGTCCTGCGGCTCCGAAGCCAACGGAGCCGAGGAAGTTGTAACTATTTTCAAAATCTTCTCCGGTGGCTCCGAAGAACTAGATGGAGCTGGAGATCGTTTCTTAGTTCTGGTGGATTTGGATTTGCCTGTAGAAGAAGCAGATTCTATATCCTCTTCAAAGGAGGGCTTGACCAGGCCCTTCAAAATCAGTTTATTTTTTCTTTCCTGCAGCACCCTGGAACTGAAGGAATGGCAGACACTGCAGGATTCCTGTAAGTGAATTGCGCCAAGGCAATAAACACAGATGGCATGCCCATCTGTGATCGACATTTTATAGGCACACTTAGAGCATTTTTTAAACCCAGAGGGTTATGCTCCTTTTGCTCTTTAGACATGTCCAACAAATTCCAAACACTCAACACAACAATAGGAAGGTGGGATACACTACAGGAACTCTAATTTAAATGCTCCTTAGGGATCAACGAGAGAAAACACTGAGAACAAGACGAAGGAGAGTACTAGGTCCCTCTAAATTAAATGGGCCTAGCCTGCCAAACACAAGGAAACCACACACATTCTCCACAAAACTCTAACAAGCTCGAAACACACACAAAGCTCAATATAGCTATGAAAATAGCTTTTGTTTGACAGAAAGGTATAAAAGTTTAGAAAATTTAGTCAAAAAGGTACTTAGCCACAGCCAAACTCGAGACCACGTCCTAACTCAACGAGTGGCAAACCATATCTGGGGGTTTGGGAGAGGTGCATTCTGGGATACGGGTTAGCCCAGCCAATTAGAGACTTTGTGCTAGAAAATAGTCGGCCGAGTCATAGCCGATTATCAGCTCCGAACCCATCAGTAATGAATGTAGGCAAGATAGGACCACATAACATCACAGGATACCAAAAAAGAGAACAACAAGGGCCAACGGCCAACCAGTTCTCGACAATCTAACTAAACTGAATGTCAAAAACACTCCAAGAAGTCAGAAAACACTCCTAACACTACTAAACTTTATCTAGCCAAGGATAATTCGCTCTAGCAAACAGTAAAGTGATAATAATAGAAAAAGTTTTCAACGTAGCCAAGGCCAAGCAAGAAGCACTTCTGAACTCATAGATGCAGCAAACAAGATCTGGGGACTGTACTAGTGCACTATGGAATACCTACCTAGTCACAAGCCAGCTAAGAGACTTTGAGCTTTGTAATAGGCCGAGTCGGAGCCGAGGATCGTCTCTGAATCCATATGTAAGAATGAAGGCGAGATAGAACTACAGAAAATCATACGCTTTCCATACCTGTCCATTGTTCAAGACTCTTTGCTCGGTGGATGAACAGATGAGGAAGTCTCTGACAATTCCTTCTTTGTGGCTGTCGCCAACACCATAGCATCTACCGAGACACCCTTGCAAAGGAACTCCTTTTCCGAAGGTGCCGTAATGAATTTATTTGGCCTCCTAGGAACAGGTTCTACTGAATCAGGAGAGCCCCATGCCTTCTGACTAATCATGTTCATTAACTGGTTGAAAGGTGGAGACATCCAAGAGGTGGAAGGGCGAGACCCAAAAACCTCCAGGTACATCGACTCATCCTCAGAAGGGTTAGTGGGCTTCCAGCAACCTCTCTATTTAAGGATCTCTAGGATGTCTGCAAAGGAGAAATCCTCAGAGGGTGACTGTGGGGACCCTTCTGACTCATCGAGGTCTGTGTCTGAGGTGATAGACACCTCCGGGGAGTATAGGTGCTTCCTCTTGCACAACCTCTTCTGAGGGACTTCCTCACAGGGGTACTCTGGAGAGGTTTCGGAAAAGATAGGTTCACCCAATGGAGCATCCTGGGTCTTTGGGTCTCTGCACTTGGGTGGGAGTGAGGGAGCTGAAACCAACACTGGCGACTTTGGGGGAAGAGTACTTGGACCACAGAGCGGAGCAGTCTAAGGTGACAGCATTCTCTCCATCAGCTCAAAAGCCCCCCCACTTCACTCCGAGGAAATCCCCGGTTCCGAGGAAGCAGAAGACTCACCCTGAAGCAGAGCGATTGGCTCCGAATCCAATGTAGGAGCCGAGCTCACCCGTGCCGAAGCCCCAAGAAGTAGAATCAGGTTGGACAGCTGTCCGATCCAATTCCCCTCACCAGACCCGAAGGGAGAGCGTCAGCTCCTAGACTCCTCAAATTCTGATAGAACTGAGGAAGTCACAGCAGTAGTCAGACCCAACAATCCTGCAGCAGGTCTCAGCACCGATGGTTCCGCTGCTATCAGATCCAAACACACCGGAGCCAAAACTCCAGATTGGGTCTGAGGAGGAATCGAAGAAGGGGAAGTGGTCTTTGTCGGCTCCAGATCTCTCTGAGTCGAAGTAAACAGAATTTTGGCCAGCGCCAGTGTCCATAAGAGTCTCATCAGTACCCGCTCCACATCATCATCCGATAAGCTCCTGGAGGATGGGGAGGACAGGGTTGGAGACCTCACTGTCTGCAGTAGTGGAGAACTCAAATTTGGGGATACCTGTTCCAATATAAGGGACCGCTTCCAAAAATGGAACTCTGTCAGCTCCAAAATTATAATTGGAGCAGAAGAGGAAGATTTCTCAGAACCGAGAGCCCTTGGATCTGAAGTAGATTCTTTAGCTGTTTTTCTCACTGGCTCGGAGGATGGAGCAGAAGACAAAGTTCTTTTTCCCAACTTCTTGGATCTTGAAGAAGGGGATTTATCACTGGATTTGGAGGTGCTCTGAGTCCCTTTTAAAGCTTCTGTAAAGGGGGGGTTTTAACAGGCCCCTGACAATCAACTTCTTTTTCCATTCCATTAAGACTCTAGAACTAAAAGCGTGACAGAATGAACAAGACTCTTGCAAGTGAACAGCACCCAAACAGTACACACAAACTGGTATGCCCATCCATCAATGACATCTTTTGACTGCACTTATCACATTTTTTGAAACCCGAAGGCTTTGACTCTTTAGAGTCTTTTGACACTTTTCATATAATCGCTAAGTAAACAACCAGAAACAGAATTTAACAACTTTTTTTTTTTTAAACAGCAGAGATACTAAGACAGGTGGAGTAGTTTCTAAATAAAATTGAACTACTCCAGCTACCATACAACAAAGGGTTAGATAGAAAGGAAACAAGGGGATGGCCCTCTAAGTTTAACGGGCCGCAGGGAACCCTCTAACTTAAATGAACTACCCTGTGAAAAGGGGGATTCACCAAACTCTCTAACTTAAGCGAGCCTGGAAGCCAGGATAGGGATGTTCAACAACAGGTGGGAGGTGGCATAATGGTTAAGGTATTTACCTTACAGCCAAAGGGTGCAGCATTTGATTCTCATGTGGGGTAATTGGCTAGGCTTAAAGTGACTCACAAAGGCAGTTAGCCTAGTACTAATCTATGAACATATCTATGAACCTAAGGCCTAGAGAAATTAACGACAGTCAACACAAAACTCCAAACAGTACAAAACTAATGAAACACAACTAAAACTCTAATACTAAGGTGAAGGTATTTAAACAACAGAAAATATAGCAAGAAACTATTAAAATTTTCAACAATATGTAGAAAAAATTATTCCATTTAGCCAGAGCCTACATGGAAGTCACCCAATCTTGTTTAGTGGCAAACAAGATCTGGGTAATCTTCCCTGAGCATCATGAGATAGGGTTTAGCCACTAGCCAGTGAAAACTCTCAAGCTTTTGAATAAGGCTGATTTGGAACCAGTCCTCAGTTCTGAACCTAACCAGCAATGAATGAAGGTGAGATAGGACAACATAACATCTAGTTGTTTCAAAAAGTTGGCACCAGCCCGATGAAAATGCCTCAAAATCAACTTGGAAGTGTGTACTTGACGTCTTCTTTTGCCAATATTCAAACATTTGAGCATCCACTTGGCTGACAGCTTCTGCATACCCAACTGCTCATGGATTATAAAACCCAGCACATTCCCTGGATATCTGTAGTGTCTCAGCATTTGTTTTAGCCACTATCTGCCGATCTGCCAAAATCAGGTCATGGACATAGTCAACAATTTCAGGAGCTGACATAGTTTGAGGCTTCCCAGACTTTGCTGCATCTTCGGTCTTGAAATCTTCATGCTGAAAGTTTACACACCACTTCTTCACAGCTGAGTAAGAAGGGCACTTGTCACTCAATGTTTGCATCATACATTCATGGATTTCCTTTGGGGTTCTCTCCTGCAGGAATAGGAAATTCATGACGGCTTGGAGTTCCACACTTGAAAATTCCACACTTTTCATTGACATGGTTCAATCAATGATCACACTGGCATTACAATTCTGCAAACTGGCACTTTACAAGATGAAATAACCCTATTTTCAGCCACAGAGGCAAAATAATGCTCAGAATTTAGAAAGATGGTCAAGCTTAGAACTTTTCAGCGCCCCCTCGTAAAGATAAAATAGAACTGTACAAAAGATCAGCCTGCCAAACATCAGTGTGTTCATGTAACACAAAAGTAAAAACTCATGTGTAATAGATGAGAACAACAGCTTTTTTGACATAATGGCTATGCTATCCATTTTATTTGGAACATAAATGTCCTTTCAGGTACAGGCAAAAAGGAAAGAATATTGAATTATATTAAGAAACACAGAGTGTAAATAGCAATGCTGTATGAGATACATTTGGAAAGAAATGAGGATGTGAAATTGATAAAGAAAGGAATTTGGAATGGATATTCAGCAGAATATCAGGGTTAAATGAAAAGTGTAGTAATCATACTGATTGCTAGAGAGGCTCCAGTAGTGATTCAAGAGGGCAAAAGGACAATAATGGTAGATTTGTGGTAGTAAGTGGCAATTGGCAAGGTATGAGGATTATGCTAGTGTGTATTTATATTCCACCAAAAACTGATATTATAAAGGTTAAGAATTTTTTGGAGAAATAATCAGCTTTCAGCAGGGAATTTTACTTATAGGTGGAGACTAGAACTTCATTTACAATATTAAGGATGCATCAGGGCACCTAGAAGGGAAAATATAAAAGAAGGGAAGATTTATGAAGAAATCTATGATAATATTTGGCATGGAAGATGTGAATTCACTTGTAGGAGCTCAGACAGAGCTTACATATTATTCCACAAGGTACCGTAACTGGGACTGGGCTAGATTAGATAGAAATTATATTTCATAGGTACATGTGCATTTAATTGAAAGCTTCAAAAGACATCCAATAACTATTTTAGATCATGCACTAATAAAAAACTAATATAAAAATGCAGGGTAATGAAGTAAAAATGTCAAAAAGGGACGAATTTAAGGAGTGGGCAGTGGAAATTATTGGACAGTTATTAGAGAAGATATAAATATAAGTTATAGCTAGTGAATCGGATAAAATGAAAATGGAGTTTAAAACAGGGGCTGATAAAGGTTAATGTATTACAGGATAAAGGAACAAGAAGAGATGCAAATGCAGAGCGCTAAAGAGAAAATAAGGGAGTGTCGGTATAATATGCATTAGTTTATAACGATTGATGTTAAGTAACTATTTTTTGATAATAGCTCCAGTGCACAAAAACTTTTAGGATAACGACTTAGGCAACAAAAAACAGAAAGGGTTGTTGCCAAGCTTAGGGAACTTGCAACACGAAAAATAACCAGAGAGCCTGTAGAAGTTTTAGAGATATTTCAGAAAATTTATGAAACTTTGTATAAAGTAGAGAAGTGTGGAAATCAAGAAAATATTTATGGAAGATTTAATTATGACAAGTTTAGAGATAGACGAGTCTTAACATTAACAGTTACGATAGAAAATAATGTAATGAATGTGGTCATGTATAACCAATCTTCAGGAAAGTCTCTAGGAGATACTATTCCTGTGGAAGTTTGGAAGTTAAGAAGGAAGAAGGTGATTAGGATTTATAAGACTTTGTTTAACAGTACTTTAAAAGGAGGAGAAGCACCAACATCTTGGATGAAAGTTGTGGTGGCTCTATTACCTAAGACCCATCAGACTCAGCTTTACACAGACCCACTTCAGCTTTAAACCACAATTATAAAGAAGCTATATACTTACCATAACATTCCATTTGAGTTGTAGCTTTTCATTTGTTTTCAACCTATGAGACTCAGATCCGACATGGATCCGACTTGCCCGTATACCAGCATCGGAGCCAAAACCCAAGCTCTTCCCCTACCTACAATGCTCCGCTCTCCCTCCTCCCCTCAGATTGAGTTTGCTGCAGAACAACACCAACCCCTCACAGCAGAAAAAACTTAATCCTTAACCAAAAAATTGCATTGCACATACAGACTTGGCTCGAGCCAGGAAGAAGCCTGCACCTGCATCTGTCCATTCCACTATCCAGCCAAAAGGTCAAGGGGAAAGAGGAAGGGACGGTTGAAGACAAATGAAAAGCAACAACTCAGATGGAACATTATGGCAAGTACATAACTTCTTTACCTGAAGTTGCTGTTTTTCATTTGGTCTTCAAATTATGGGACAGAGTCCCTAGCTAAAATAACCTTGGGAAGCCCTGCTCCTGGAGAAAATATCCACTTTGTAATGGGAGATAAAAGTATGCAAAAAGGACCAGGTAGCAGCAGAGCAGATATCATCAACAGGAACCCTGGACCAGAGGGCCGCAGAAGTAGATACTGATCTGGTAGTATGCACCCGGATAAGACCTAGTACAGACAAACCTTTGGAATGATATACTGTAGAAATGCAGCTGGAAATCCAATGAGCAAGAGTGAATGAGAAACAGGCTTTCCCAGATGTAGCTTAGAAAAAGAGAAAAAAAGTTGATCCGACCGTTGAAAACTTTTGGTTCTATGCAAATAAAATTGCAGCTACCTGTGAACATCAAGTAAATGTAATTTGTATTCTCCCTTGTTCTGGTAAATCGGGAAGAAAATTGGCAAATTAATCACCTGATTAATATTAGCTTCAGAGGCAACCTTTGGTAAGAATGATGGGTCAGTATGAAGAGTCACTCTGTCTTTATGGAAAAGCAGATAAGAGGGCTTAATAGATAATGCCTGCAGCTCAGAGACCCTCTTGGCTGAGGTAATAGCCACAGACAAGGCCTTCTTCCAAGATAAAAATTGTAAGTTCACATTGGCAGCTGGTTCAAATGGCAGACAAACCAAGGCCTGTAAAACCAGAGTTAGATCCCAAGGAGGCATGGGGTCCTTGATAGGAGGCGAAAGAAGAAAAGTACCCTTCAAAAAGGCCTTGCAACACTTAGAAGAAGCCAAATTCTCACCTACATGGAAATTTGAAATTGCTGCCAATTGAACTTTAATTGTAGAAAAACTAGCACCATTGTGAAAAATATGAGCTAGAAAGTCCAAAATGGCAGGGACTGGAACTGTAAACGGATCCAGATTAGGCTAAGAAGTCCAGACAGAAAAAAGTTTCCACTTACTGGAATAGATTTTCATGGTGGCAGCCTTATGAACTCCAACCAAGATCTTTTTGACAGGTGAAGGGAACCCAGGAGCACTGGCCATCAGGGAGACTGGAGCAGCTAAGCAGTGAGCTTCAGGCTGACTAAGTATGAATGAAGAACCCTTAACGGGTGTGTGAGAGAAGATCTGGAATCGGATCCAGAGTCCAGGGAGGACACACTAGATGAGACCGCAGAGTGGGGAAACAAATTTAATGAGGCCAAAATGGGGCAATGAGGATGACTTTGCTCTTCGACCATTATGCTTTCTGAATAAACTTGGGGATCAGAGGAAGAGGAGGATAGGCATAAAGTAGACTGGAGGCCCGAGCATGGACCAGTGCATTTTTCGGTGACTCATCCAGAGGGGTAATCAGAGTGAAATTCCTCTGCACTTCGCACTGGAAGGACAGGCAAGGATAGCCCAATTTTGGAAGATTATGTCCACTACTGAAGGATTCAGAGACCACTCATAAGGCATTAAAATAGTTCTACTTAGCCTGTCTACTAGGATGTTGTATTTCCCCGGAATGTGCATTGCCACCAGAAAATGGTCGGAAGAGATCACCCACTCCCACAAGCTCATGGCCTCGTGGCAAAGGGGATAAGATTTGGTCGCCCCTTTTGTTGATGTACCAGACTACTGACATGTTGTTCATCAGGATGGCAACAGTACCAGTAGGAAGAAAGGCCTGAAAAGCTTGCAACACCAAAAGCGCCGCCCTCATCTCCAGGATACTGATATGCAGATTGGTCTCCAGGGAGGATCACGTGCCTTGGACCATCTGTCCCATGCAATGCCCCCCACCTGAGCAAGGAGACGTCTATGGCCACCGTGACTGAGGGGAAAGGAAGAACAAAAGGTGGCCCAGAATATAGTCCGGGGACTGAAGCCTCCACTGAAGAGAGTCCTGACAAACTCAGGATAGCCGGACTGGGTACAATAATGGAAGTTCGAAAAGGGACCACTGTACTGCTAAAGACCATTGAAGAATCCTCATGTGAAGACATGTGGTTGGCAAAAGGGTTGTCATGGCTGCCATGAACCCCAACACCTAAAGAATCATACCTGCTGGGGGAAGATGGGTCTGAAGAATAGACTTCACTTGGAGAAGCAATAACCTGTCTGGAGGCAGAAACATGTTGCCCTGTATCACATCCAACCGGGCATCTATAAAGTCCAACAGCTGAACGGGTTCCAAGTCTGACTTGGCTAGATTGATCATAATGCCCAATGAAGGGCTTAGAAGGAGAAGTAATCTCTGGCTTGAATCAGTCGATGCCTGGCAGGAGCAGAAAGGAACAAATCATCCAGGTAAGGGAAGACCTGAAAACTCTAGCCGCAGGTGAGCCGCCACTACCGCCATCACTTTGGTAAACACCCAGGGGGGTAATGGTGAGTCCAAAGGGGAGCACTCTGAACTGGAAATGAATAGCTCTCAGCTGGAAGTGGAGGAACCGTCTGGAGCGTCTGTTCATTTTCACATGATAGTACGCATCTTGAAGGTCCATCGAGCACATCCACTCATTCACCTGCAGAAAGGCAGAATGGACTGTAGGGTGACCATCCAAAACTTCATCTTGATAATGGACAGGTTCAGGTTAGTAAGATCCAGAATGGTCTTAAGTCCCGTGTTTTCTTTGGCACCAAAAAGAACCTGGAATAAATGCCTAATCTGGACTTGTCTGGGGGGATGGGTTGGATGATTAATTTTTCGAGCAGCCTGACGATTTCTATGGCTGCCACCTACCATTGACTGGGTGATACATCTGGGAGGTTTCTCTTTGGAGAGGGAGGATGAAAAAACATGATGGAATAAACTTTGGATATGATTTGCAACACCCAACGATCATTCGTGATGGACTCCCAGGCTGTTGGGTGCAGGGAGAGACACCCCCCCCCCCACGACTCCAGAGAAGAGCAGTCAGGCAGTCCTTCAGGATTGCTGTAAGGATCTATCCGAGATCAAATCTCAAGACACCTGGTTCCTTGGACCCCCTCTGCCACGTGGGTGGTGTCTGTCATTTCCCTCTCTGCCCCTGGGGAAGACTGATCCTGAACATCCTGAAAAAAGCCCTGAGACTTTTGAAACCACAACTTCTTGACCCCACACTGATTCCTAGAAAAGGATCCCTGTGGAGTAGAGAAGTGGATCCCATTGCCAGACAAGGTCTTCCAGGATTTCTTGCTCTGGGTTAAGTGTGTCACGAACAGTTTTGCCAAAAAACAGTTGACCCGTCAAAGGGGGCATTTGTGAACAATGACTTAAAGGCTTCCAAAAAAAGCACAAAGCCAGAGCCAGGCATGCTGCCTAATGGCAACGCCTGTCCCGGCCATCCTAGAGGTACCCTCAGTTGCATGAGAAAGAAGACCCATGGATGTGTTCAAAATGCCAGTTAGGGTGGCCAGACCAGAAGAGAAAACCTTCTTCTCTTCTGTCGACATGGACCCGGGGGCAGACACAAAGACTTGCTTAACCCAGTCCCTTTGCACTCTGGTGACATGGGTCAAATATTTCAGTGCACACAGAGCAAAGGTGGCTGAAATATACAACTGCTTCCCAAAGCAGTCCATTGCCCTAGACTTCCTGTCTGGAGGCTGGACCGAGGAGCACTTCTGGGCCAGTTCCTGCCTGGTGGCCTCAGCAACCACCATGGCATCGACTGGGGAACCCTTGGACCAATGGGGCCTGTCAAAAGGAGCACTAAGTACCTTCTCCAGGTGCTTGGAAATGGGCTCAACCATGTCCAGTTCCTTCCATGCCCTACTAGAGATAAGCTCCACCAAAGGATCCGCAGGGGAAGACACCCAAGATGTAGAAGGCCCTGTGCTAAATGCTTCCAGGAATACAGACTCATTGGGCTGAGTTTGAGGGAAGACCACCCACCTCTATGGTGTAGAATCTCCATGATGTCCCCAAAAGAGACATCATCAGGGGGTGATCGTGGGAAGCTCTCCTTCTCATCCAAATCTGTATCTTCTGTGAGAGATTCCAGAAGGGAATCCAAGTGCCTCCTCTTGCATGTTGCTTCCGAGACACCTCCTCAGGGGAAGCTCTGGGGAGGACTTGGAAGCTTCAAGGAATTCCCGAAGAGGAACCTCCTGGGGAGGTCTGGGAACAGACTGTCCCTTTGGGGTCAGGACGGAAGACTCTGGCCCAGAAATAGAAGGAGGCAGGGCAAAATCCAAGGAAAAAAGTGTCAAGGCTCTCAAAGGAGCCAAGAGGACCATCTCCACTACCTCAAATGCCGAAGACATGCGGTCCCCAGAAGGCAGCGTAGCTAGAGTCAAAACTGTTGGCGTTGGAGCCTTCTGGACTGCTGACCCCAGTGCTGAAGGGGGAATCAGAGCCAAGCTTCCCAGCACCGAAGCTCCGAGGGGAAGGGACAGCTCCAAAAGCCTCAGCCAATGCCAGCCCCTTGCAGCCGATGTTGAAGCCACAGTTCTGATAGTCAGTTCAGTCTGAAGACATCGGAGCTGAACTGCTCAAAGTAACTGTTGGTTACGAGGTACAGGGGACCATCAGTGCCGACACCTCAACACTAGGAAACCTCAGACCCAAGGACTCCAAAGCCGAAGGTCGGATCAGAGAAGGAGATATCAGGAGGAAACCAGATTATGTGCTCACGGCTCCATAGGGGGAAGGAGCAGGCAAGACTCCAAACTGAATCTGGGCCCAAAGAAGCTTCAACATCATCCTGTCCACCTCAGCTTCAGATAGCTCCAGGTGGAGTAGACAAAGGAAGCTACCAACCCTGGCCTGGAATGGTGCTGAGAGGAGACAGAGGCAAGAGACCTAGCTCGGAAACTCTCTGGCTCCGGGGAGAAATGGGGTAACTGAAGCCAAGCAGAAACCTGGGCCAGTTCGGGTCTAGACTTGGCGGGAGGACAAGCAGAGGAAGACCGGTCAAAAGACATCTTCTTTGGCCAATCCTGCTCCTTATGCCTCATCCAGTCTCCTTCACCAGGCTTCTTGGTGGGAGTTTGAGCCCCAGAAACAGGGGGAATAGAAGTAGAGGCCTTCGAGGAGGGAGCTAAAAGGCCTTTAAGATAAGCTTGTTCCTCCTGTTGATAAGCACGCGGGGGTTGAAGCCCTCACAAATTGAGCAGGAGGAATCAAAGTGGGAAACCCTCAAACACATCATGCACAGAGTATGGGCATCAGATGGAGGAATATTGTGCCCACACTCTGTACACTTCTTGAACCCCGGCTTAGGAGTGTCAGACATAGGGACAAGAAGCACACACACACACACACACACACACACACACACACACACACACACACACACACACACACACACACACACACACACACACATACATCCACACAAGAAAACAACAGTAGATAGCGAGAGAGAAAGGAAGAAAGGATAACTTTTAGTTATGTACTTACCATAACTTTAGATGTTTGGGATCCATCTCGCCTACATTCTGTACTGATGGGTTCGGAGACGATCCTCGGCTCCAACTCGGCACGCTATACTATAGAGCAAAGTCTCTAATTGGCTGAGCTATTCTACATCCCAGGATGCACCACCACTACTTCCCCAGATCTCATTTGCCGCTTGATAGCAATAGACGTGGTCTCGACTTGGCTGGGCTAAGTACTCTTTACTGACAAGTTTTCTGTCAGAATTTCTCTACTTTTTCACCCAAAAGCTGTTTTAACAGCTACTTATCACTTGTTGAGTGTTTTTTGTGAGGAAAGTTGTATGAATTTTCGTAGCGTTAGGTTCCCGCTTTTATTGGTAGGGGTTTCCTCGCGCTCTAGTTCAGGATTCTTGTGTTGTTAAAATTGTTGTTAAATTTTTTGTGTGGTACTTGTTCCTCTAACATCTAGGTCCCGTTTTAGTTAGAGGGGCCTTGCCCTCACGCTCTGTTAGAGCGTTGTTATAGTTTTACCTGTCTGTCTGTTTCTGAGCTTATAGGTCGAATCCTGCTTAAGTTAGAGGGATTTGGCTCTCAGTGCTTACTTTTTGTCCCTAGTTGGTTTTTGGTGTCTTTCTAGTGATGTCGAAAGAACATAGACCTTTGGTTTTAAAAAATATACCAAGTGTGGGTACAAGATGTCTATAACGGATGATCACTCGCTGTGTGTTTATTGCTTAGGGCCTAAGCACCTTCAAGAGTCGTGCAGTGTATGCCACGCCTTTTCTTCCCATGCCCTCCAAGAGAGGAAAAACAAATTGATATTGAAAGGGATGATCACCCCTTCCTTTGAGGAGGCTTTATCTTCTTCCCCCTCTCCTTCCAGAAGTCTTCGGTTCTGACCAGTCCATCGGAGCCGAGGGCAAATAAATCAAGGCAGGCTTCTCCGTCGGCTCCACGGACTTCGGAGCCGAGGTCGGAACGGTCTGCCTCGGTGCCTCCAGCCTTGACTCCTCTGTCCTCGGAGCTGAGCGCTCGAGCATCGAGAGGTGGGTCACCTTCTTCGGCTCCAATGGTTTCGGAGCCGAGAAATGGATGCACCACCACTACTTCCCCAGATCTTGTTTGTCCGCACACATGCACACAGTCATAGACAGTTGAAATAACATTGCCAGGTGTTTCAAGATGAAACGGCTAAACTGAACCGTCCGGTCTCTTCTGATCTCCAAGGCAGGGGGAAGGAGGGTGGGTTATTAGGAATGTAGGCGAGATGGATCCCAAACATCTAAAGTTATGGTAAGTACATAATTAAAAGATGTTATGTGATCCTATCTCGCCTACATTCTGTACTGATGGGACAGCGTCCCTAGCACCTGATTCCTGGGTGGCTCACTGGAAAACACTCCTGAGAACTGTGGAACTGAAGGAAGCTCACCCCCGAGATGCCACATCCAATTTGTAATGAGAAATAAAGGTGTGAGGAGAAGACCAGGTAGCCGCAGCACAAATGTCACTAATGGCAAGCTTGGAATGAAAGGCTGTCAAGTAGCCATAGCCCTTGTAGAATGAGCTTTCACAGTGGTTGTAAGCTCTCTATTAGAAAGAAAATAAGTATGACTGATACAGTCTCTGATCCACTTGGCAATAGTGACCTTCGTGACGGCTTTGCCCAATTTATTGTCTGAAAAGGACACAAACAACTGATCTGTTTTCCGTGTTTGGTGCGTCCTATCTAAGTAGAAACGCAATTGCCTGTGAACATCCAATGAATGGAAGATATATTCCGCTCTGTCTGAGTAGTTGGGGAAGAAAACTGGGAGTTCCAATGACTGTTGAAGACAAAAACTAGAACAAACTTTGGGAACAAAGGATGGATTAGGCCTGAGGGATACTCTATCCTTGTGAAAAACCAGGCACGGTGGTTTGACACATAGGGCTTGAAGTTCCGAAACTCTTCTGGCTGATGTAATTGCCACCAAAAAGGCAGTCTTCCAAGAAAGAAATTTAAAGTCACAAGTTGCTGCCGGTTCGAAGGGGGAAGAGGTCAAAGCAGCTAATACGAAATTAAGATCCCACGGTGGAGCGGGATGAGAAATCGGAGGTCGAAGAAGCCCAGCACCTTTCATGAAGGCTTTACACAACTTATTGCTCATCAAAGGTGGGTCTATACTTTCATGAAAATTAGAAATAGTTGCTAATTGAACCTTAATGGTAGAGACCGAAGAACCTTGATTGAATAAGGAAGCTAAAAATTTCAAAACTTCAGACACTGGGAGTTGGGCCCAAATGGCGAATCTCCTCCATTTGCTGTTATACATCTTCTTAGTCTAATTCTTGTGGGCCGAGGACAAGATATGTATGACTTCCGAGTCCAAAACCTGGTTCCTGACTATAGTCGGACGTGGAGGAGCCAAGCTGTTAACCTCAATGAGTGAAGGGACTGATGAAGCTGTCCCAACTGGTAGATCAAGAGATCTGGAACCTGGTCCAGGAACCATGGACCGTCCAGTGCGTATTTCTGAAGAAAGGGCAGCCAGACTTGATGAGGCCAGTATGGGGCAACTAAAATCATCTTGCACTGCAAGTGAATCGCCTTCTGGATCACCCTGGGAAGAAGGGGAACCAGCGGAAAGGTGTACAGTAGGCCGGTGGGCCAAGCTTGGACTAGGGCGTCCTTGGGAAACCTCCCCAGAACTGGGGTGAGAGAGAAGAACTGTAGACATTCCGTGTTGAGGGGAGTTGCAAAGAGGTCGCAACAAGGAGTTCCCCATCTTCTGAAGATCTGAGTTGCCACTCTGTCGTTCAGAGACCACTCGTGCGGGGAGAGAAAAGTTCTGCTCAGTCTGTCGGCTATCACATTGGATCTCCCCGGAATGTGTGTTGCTACCAAGAAACGGTTGGTTGCAATAGCCCAATCCCATACTTTCATGGCCTCTCTGCAAAGAGGGTAGGACCTGGTCCCTCCCTGCTTGTTCAGGTACCAGACTACTGACATGTTGTCAGACTGAACGGCAATCATGCCCTGGGGGAGGTAACTGTGTAGTGCTTGTAGCAATAGAAGCACCGCCCTCATTTCCAGTATGTTGATGTGTAGGGAACTCTCGTCGGGGTGCCACTTGCCTTGGACTGACCTGCCCAGGTAATGTCCCCCCCACTCCGTCTGGGAGGCATCCGTAGTCAAAGTGGCCATTGGAGGAGGAGGAACGAAGGGTTGCCCCTGATCCAGGTTGGAGGACAGAAGCCACCAACGGAGGTCCTGTTTGCACGTCTCCGTGATTATAATGAGGTGACTGAGAGGGAGGTCCTGATACGACCACTGGACTGACAGGAGCCACTGGAGAATCCTCATGTGCAATCTTGCTAAGGGAACTAGGAGAACGGTAGCCGACATGGAACCCAACAGTTGTAGGACCATCCTTGCTGGGGCTCGACGTTTGAAGAGCAATGCTCGGACTTGAGATTGTAATGTTTTTATCCTCTCTGTAGGAAGATAGACCCGCATTTGCTTTGAGTCTATCTCTACTCCGATAAATCGTATGCGCTGAGATGGCAGCAACACAGACTTTGCCCAACTGAAGGTGATTCCTAGGGAGTTGCCTAGAGAAATAGTGGCTGCTAGGTTTTGTAAGAGTAGATGCCTGGAGGTGGCAGTTAGGAGCCAGTCGTCTAGGTATGGAAACACCTGGAATCCTAGACTTCTCAGGTGAGCAGTCACCACCGCCAAACATTTGGTGAACACCCTGGGGGCTGTGGTGAGACCAAAGGGCAGTGCACGGAACTGGAAATGACTGTCTCCCAGGCTGAAGCGCAAGTGTCTCCTGGACGCCTGATCTATCAGGATGTGATAATAGGCATCCTTGAGATCTATGGAGCACATCCAAACACCTTTCTCCAGCAGCGGGAGAATGGATTGTAAGGTAACCATCCGGAACTTGGACTTCTTGACAGAACGGTTGAGCTTGCTGAGATCCAAGATGGGCCTCATGTCCCCGGTCTTTTTTGGCACCAAAAAGAATCTTGAGTAAGTCCCTAATCCGGTCTGGTCTTCGGGACCGGTTGGATGACTCCTTTTTGAAGCAGCTTTGAAATTTCGATGGCTGCGAGATCCCATTGACTGGGTGGTGGGTCCGGGATTTTCCGGGATAGTGGGGGGGGCTGAGAAAAGGGGATGTTGTAACCTCCGGCAATGATCCGGAGCACCCATCGGTCCTGAGTGATATTCTCCCAGGCCTTTAGGTGCCTCGAAAAACGACCCCCGACTGGCTCCGGAGTGGCGCAGTCGGGCAATCCTTCAGGGATGCTGGAAGGTTGAGGAGCCACGAAAGGACTCATGGTCTCCAGTGTTGCGGGGGCCTCTGCCGCCTCTGGGACGGTGTCTTCCTGAAAAATTTCCCCCCTCTCTGCCTCTAGAATGGGGATCATCCTGCTGTGAGGGGTAAGTCTTCTGAGATTTGCGGAACCACATTTTCCCCCCTCTTCTAGCCTTGGGATAAGGCCGGAAGGGAGTGGAAAACCGTGCCCCTACGGCAGTCAAAGTCTTACCCTCTTGTTCACAGCGGGTCAAGGTGTCCTTTACCTTGGGTCCAAACAAGGAGGACCCATCAAAGGGAGCATCGGCAAAGGAAGACTTGAAGGCCTCCGCAAAATGACACAGGCGGAGCCAGGCTTGTCTCCGTAGAGCAACACCTGTACCCGCCACTCTACTCACCCCTTCAGCCGCATATGAAATGAGCCTCATGGACGAGTTCGATATTGATGACAAGGTAGCCAACTGAGAGCTAACCGTCTGGGCCAACTGCTCAGGTAGGTTACCAGAGAGGGTATCTGAAAGCTCCTTGACCAGATCCCTCTGAAGTCTGGTGATGTGCGTCAGGTAATTCAGAGACCTTAAAGTAAAGGCTGCTGAAGTAAGGGTGCGCTTCCCGTACCGATCGATACTTCTGGACTCTTTATTAGGAGGATGGACGGACGTCGAAGCCTCTGCCACATCTTGCTGGGTAGCAGATGCCACCACCAGGGCATCTACGGCCACACCTTTAGATAAGAATTCCTTTTCAGGGGGGACTGACAGAAATTTATTCGGGCGAGCTGGCACCAGTTCCACAGAATCCGGGTGCTCCCACTCCCTTCGAGAGATCAAATCCAGGAGCTCATCGAAGGGCGGAGACACCCAGGAGGCGGAAGGCTGAGCCCCGAAGGCCTTGAGGAAGACCGACTCCTCAGCGGAAGGGGGTTTGGACTGCCAGTCGCTTCATTGCTTGAGGATTTCTAAGATGTCCACAAAGGAGACATCATCGGAGGACGACTTGTGGGACCCCTCCGCATCATCGAGGTCGGTGTCCGAGGTGAGAGACTCATCAGGCGAGTCGACGTGCTTCCTCTTACACTGTCTCTTCCTGGGAGGTTCCTCCGAAGAAGCCTCGGAAGGACCCCCAGGAAGGGAGGAATCCCCAATGGGGGTGACCTCAGGCCCCAGGGCTCCGCTGTCTTGAGACAGGGGGACAACAAAGGAACAAGTCTCCATGCCAAGGGAAGGTGTTGGAGAGATGGTGGAGGTAGCCAAGGAAGATTTGGCTAAAGCACTCCTCATGGCCCTGAAGGCCGGACCCCTCGAGTCCTGGGAAGGTCCGACCCCCGAGGCCACAACGGTAGAAGGCACTCCCACAGCCGACACACCGAGAGGGAGGCTCGGAACCTAAAGCATCGGACCCGAAGCGTCACCCCCGGGGCCGACCGAGGAGGTCCGTGTACCGAACTCCGACCCACAGGTTGGGGTTGCAGTAAGGGTCGGAGCCGACCCGAAAACCTCCACCGGCTCCACCAGCACCGACTCCAACGGTGCCGAGGCTGTTGGAGGAGGAACCAAGACAACAGGGTGGACAATCGGCTCTGGAGCCGACTGGGCTGGAGCCGAGACTAACTTTTGGAAGACTGGAGACTGAAACAGCCTTTGAAGCACCCTGTCAATATCCGAATCGGACATCCTTGAGGACCGAGAAGAGACCGATTGGGCCCGAGTTGACTTCTCTGCCGGTTCTGAAAGACTGGGGGACCGGCTCCGAATAGTCTCAAGTAGTATTGGCGCCGAGGGAGATTCCACCAGCACAGTAATTTCCCTCGGAGCCGAAGGGGACTTCGGCGCCGAGGTAGAAGAGTCTGAGTGTGCGACCTTTCTCGGCTCTGAAACCATTGGAGCCGAAGAAGGTGACCCACCTCTCGATGCTCGAGCGCTCGGCTCCGAGGACAGAGGAGTCGAGGCTGGAGGCACCGAGGCAGACCGTTCCGACCTCGGCTCCTAAGTCCGTGGAGCCGACGGAGAAGCCTGCCTTGGTTTCTTTGCTGTCGGCTCCGACGGACTGGTCGGAGCCGAAGACTTCTTCTTCCTGGAAGTAGAGGGGGAAGAAGATAAAGCCTCCTCAAAGGAAGAGGTGATCATCCCTTTCAATATCAATTTGTTTTTCCTCTCTTGGAGGACACGGGAAGAAAAGGCATGGCATACACTGCACGACTCTTGAAGGTGCTTAGGCCCTAAGCAATAAACACACAGCGAGTGATCATCCGTTATAGACATCTTGTACCCACACTTGGTACATTTTTTAAAACCGAAGGTCTATGTTCTTTCGACATCACTAGAAAGACACCAAAAACCAACTAGGGACAAAAAGTAAGCACTGAGAGCCAAATCCCTCTAACTTAAGCAGGATTCGACCTATAAGCTCAGAAACAGACAGACAGGTAAAACTATAACAACGCTCTAACAGAGCGCGAGGGCAAGGCCCCTCTAACTAAAACGGGACCTAGATGTTAGAGGAACAAGTACCACACAAAAAATTTAACAACAATTTTAACAACACAAAAATCCTGAACTAGAGCGTGAGGAAACCCCTACCAATAAAAGCGGGAACCTAACACTACGAAAATTCACACAACTTTCCTCACAAAAAACACTCAACAAGTGATAAGTAGCTGTTAAAACAGCTTTTGGGTGAAAAATTAGAGAAATTCTGACAGAAAACTTGTCAGTAAAGAGTACTTAGCCCAGCCAAGTCGAGACCACATTTATTGCTATCAAGCAGCAAACGAGATCTGGGGAAGTAGTGGTGGTGCATCCTGGGATGTAGAATAGCTCAGCCAATTAGAGACTTCGCTCTATAGTATAGCGTGCCGAGTCGGAGCCGAGGATCGGCTCCGAACCCATCAGTACAGAATGTAGGCGAGATAGGATCACATAACATCCAGAGGTTTTCTCTCTCTCTCTCTTTAACTGAAAATGGACAAATGCTGGGATAGAAGGGTAGGAAGATAGGAGGATAGATAGACAGAGAGAAGAAAAAACACAAGAAAAACTTACTCAATGACTATAAAAACCTTGGAGGAGCTTAGATATATGGTGACCTGTGCTGTTCAAAATGAGAGGCAAATGATATCAGAGTGGAGAAGGGAGAGCGGGGCATTATGGATAGGGGAGAAGCTTGGATTTTGGCTCCAATACTGGAGTATATGGCTGAGTCAGATCTGTGCTGAATCCAAGTCCCATAGGTTGAAGACAAATGAAAAACAACTTCAAATAAAATGTTCATGTCGACACTAGCTAAAAGAATGACAAATATGTTGCCAAAATTAATAGAGACTGATCAATGTGGTTTTGTGGTGGGGAGGCAAACAGTTGACAACATTAATAGAACAACGATGACCTAAAGGTAAACAGAATGTAAGAAAATACCACTGTTGTTGGTGAGTCTAGATACAGAGAAAGCATTCAACAGGAAAGCTGCAATTGTATGAATAGGGCAATGGAAGCATTTGCATTCCATGATACAATAATAAGGTTAAATAGGAGGATTTATAAAGGATCAGAGGCAAAAATTAAATTGAGAATGGTATGGTTTTGAAATTATTGGTGGAAATATGAAAAGGCTATATTTGACGCCTAGAGGTGTCAGTGGGATGCAAGTGCAGTAGCACATGGAGGCATCAGTAGGCTGGAATGAGTTAAATAACAAAACAGTCCCCAAAACTGAGTTTGAACACTTTCAATAATAAGGCGTACTTCTACATTTTGTGGAGATAACTGAAGTCAGTGACAGTTTAACACTTTGTGACAACAGCTGTGGTGAATTAATCATTCAATCACCATTTTTTCTCTTATTTCCAGAGCAGAAAGCAGCCAGCTTTACTGCACAAAACACCTCCTAAATGTTGTCATATGCAGCCACTCACTATAGGTCTACTTTTGGTAAAAAATAAATGTCTTGTTAGAATGAGCAACAGCATTTCCAGCTGTGATCAACTCACATTTTCTTACCTCAACCTAAGGCCTTACACTATTTTTTGAAATCAGGCTGGTAGCTTCTTAAATTACATTACTATCAATGTGACAGATGGACAGGCTAGATGGATTCAGGATTCAGTTGATGACAGATGTAACACTCTATAGCAAAAGCTTGGGGGGGAGTAAAAGAATCATGCACACAGCATAACATTTTCTTTCTATTTTCTTATTTCCATTAGTGTCTGATGCCAGAGGAAATAACAACAGGCTTCCTTGCACTATACACATGCTAAAGTGATGTCCTCTACTGTGACCATAGTACAGTTTAGTTGTGGAGAATAATAAGCATTCCACCAAAAACAGCAATAGTATCACAAAGTGTGCTCAGTTCACTTTATAATTACCTTAATCTAAAGCTTAACACTGTTTCTAAATTCAAGATGATAGCTTCTTTAATGACATTAGTATCACTGTGCTACACTGAGAGACTAGCTGGATCTAAGATACTATGGCAGGCGAAATGTCCATAACACTTGCAGAAAATTTTTAGAAAATGTATTTGACTTACATCTGTAATGTTGGGGATTGTTGCAGAAACAGTAACAAACCGCATACAGATTTTTGCTTTAGTGTCCTCAGAAATGTGAGTTAGAACAGACTGTACAGTCTTCATTCGACTGACAACAACTTCAAGAGTAGCACCACGACCTTCATCTTTTAATACATGCACCTGGAAAACATAAATATCATAGAAGAAAGAATATCCATGCAGTGCGTAATGATTACAAAACACACTTTTTGATACAGTAAGTTATGGAGAAGCATAGCAATAGGTTCTTTAATAACCCCATCCAAGAGGTCATTAATCTGACTAGACAAAGACAGAAGCTATGTACTTACTATAATGCTAGATCTTGGTTGTCCCAAGTCTGTCCACCTGGAATGATGGGTATATCTGTCATCCGGCAGATCCAACCACAGCTTCATCTTCTCCAGAGCGTGGATTCCCTCCCTATTCCAGTGATGCACCATACCTCCACTCTAGCTCTCAGATCAAGTTTGCAGCCTAAATCACTCATGAAAAGTAAGAAAAGGATGGAAGGATGTACTTGCAAATGGGGGAACAAGCTTCAAGCTAGATTTACAAGGTCTGCCCAGAAATGTGCCAAGTTGGAGGAGGAATGCAGGTAGGTTGTCAAGCTGGACAGACTATGGATAGCCACAATCCGTGGATGGACTATGGATAACCATAATCCAATATTCTAATAAATATGTAACTACTGTATCGTAGGTGATCTCATCTGTCCACTTTGACTTATTGAACGGAACTTCCTGCTACCACAATTCTTGCATGGAATTATGAATGGGCACTTTTGTAAATTACAGCTGCAAAAGATGGTCTTGAGCTAGACAGCATATCTAACTTGTAATGTTTAGCAAAGGTGTGCATGACAGACCATGCAGCAGCTACATAAATATAATCTATGGTAGAATTAAAAAAAAGGTTGCAAAGATCTAATTACTTTATAGAGTATGATTAATGTTTATTTGATAAAGCTCTGGTGTTAGCCTGACAGTATGCAGCTGGACAGCCATCTGGACAAGGTGAGTTTATACACTTTCTGATGCAGTTTTTGAAGTGGAGTAGGAGACAAATAAATGGTTGCCTTTCCTGAAACTCTTTGTGTAGTGTAAATAAGATCATAATTATCTGTGAGCATCCATGGTGTCTAGCAAGTATTCTCCTTTATTGGTATGCTTTGGAAAGAAGACTGGAGAGGTGAATAGGCTGATTTGGGGTAGATTCAGAAGCAACCCTAGATATAAAAGAAGGATAGGTTCTATGGAAGAACATTTCTTTGGGAAAGATTATAGCTGTGATGAAAGAGCTTGCAGCTCTGATATTTGTCTAAGTGATAGCACCAACAGCAAGGATATATAGGGGAGAAACTTTAAGATAGATTAAAAGGCTGGTTCAAAAGGAGGTCATGTTAAAGCCCCCAAAACAATTTAAGGTCCTAAGGGGTGCAGGATGTTTAACTAGTGGTCTCAAAAGTAAGGTGCCTTTTGGGAAGGTCTTACAGGTTTTCTGGACATCTAAGGTTGTTGAATCAAAACCCAGGTGAAAATTGAAATTAACTGCTAACTGAACTTTGATGGTAGAGTAGCTAGAGCCAGAGTCAAAGAGAGTGACAATACCGAAGAAACTGGGGCAGAGAAAGGATCTGATTCATGCTGAAGGGTCCAAATAGAGAATATCATCCACTTGTTCCTGCAAAGCTTCTAAGTAGAATGTTTTTGAAAAGAAGAGAGAAAATGCAGCTGAATACACATGCTTACCATAACAGTAGATATTCAAATAGATCACTGTTGCAGTGGCCTAAGCCACCTGTTAAGGATAAGATACTGGGCTAGCTTCCAAAGTTTTAGGTTACCTTCTATGTGCCAGAAGGACCATTGCAGCTCGAAAGTGAGCTGAAGTAAAAGCAGACATATTGAAGCCAAAATTCAGAGTTTTCATGCCTCAGATACAAGGAAGACTAGAGTCCTGCTAAGGAAAAAATGTACTAGAAGAAGATAGAAAGATGGAGCCCCCCACCTTAGAATAAAACAATAAAAGGGATGGAAAGTTGGTGTTTGTACTACAACAATGATCTATATAAATACCTACTGTCATGATAAGTTGAAATAAATGACTATACTCTGTTCATCATTAGATCCCACTTGCACTAGCTTACACTATATGGGACTAATACCAAAGCTTAGAAAAAAAGGAGGAAGGAGAAAGATGGATGAGAGTACAGTCACCATTGTAGAATGCTTGGAATAAACTCTACCCTTGCCCTAGAGAAAGAGTCAATTTTGTAGTGTTTGGTAAAAGTGTGAAAAGAGGACCAAGCTGCTACCTCTAGAATACTTTGAGAGTCCATCCCTTTCCAAAAAAACAGAAGTTACTATGGTCATGGTAGAATGGAGCCTGCCTTTGCCTGGAAGTGTCTTGTCATGGTATACACAACAAAACTGAAGGTGTGATGCAGCCAATTAGAAATCTTTTGTTTTGATTCTGTTTTTCTTGCATTCATAAGAAATGAACAATTGATATGAATCGCTGAGCTCCTTTATCCTACCAATATAGCAAATGAGTTGTCGTGTGATATCCAAAATATGCAAGAACTTCTCTGTGTTGTTTTTTTTTGGTTCTGGAAAGAAAACAGGGCGATGAATGTTTTCATTCAATATAAATTCTGAAACCACTACAGACATAAATGAAATACTGGTTCTTAAAGAAACCCTGTATTTATGAAAGATAAGATATAGTTTGATCACTGTATGACTAATACTGTTTTCCATGATACAGACTTTAAATTAGCTTCATGAACTTGTTCAAAAGCAAAAGGTGTATGTTTCTCAAATACAAAGCTAAAATCCATTGGTGGAGTCACCTGTTTTCTAGGTGGGAAAATATGTAATTCCCTTTTCAGAAGCTGTTTCACTTGAGATAAAGAAGACAGGGGGATCAATGGCTGCAACTAACTGGAAGAGTAATAGAGGCCAGAAGATGATAAATTACACAAATATTGAAGAGTCAACACTGTTTGAGCCATAAAAGGATCTTGTTTCATTCAATGACTCCACCCACAGAATCTTCTCTACTTAGCCAAATATAATTTTCTAGCTGCAAGTTTCTTAGCCTCCTTTAATGCTTGCTGCACATCTTCAAGAGCAAATGTACCTAAAAGGTATTAGAACTCTATCATCCAGGCTGTAAGATGAAGAACTTGAAAGTTGGGGTGACTCAGAGAGTCCACATTTTGTGTAAGTCCACCCTGTGGAGAAGCTTGTGGTAATTGCCTTTCACCATTTTCAGCAGAAACAAGAATCAAAAGATATGTACTTACCATACGATAGATCTGTGCTGTATCCATCCGACTCATCCTGTGGGTTATTGGATCTGACGCAGGTCCAAAGCTAGCCATAGTCAGAATCTTCTGTAGCACCCTGTTCTCAGATTAAGTTTGCCCCCTGAAGATCACCACAACTTACTATGAAATTTAATCAAGAAAAAGTACAAGGAAGACACAATTGCAGAAAAGGTATCCGCCTATGCAGGCTTTGAGGCCAGACCACCAAGGTCAATCAGGAGCACTTCTTATAGAAATGACAATTTAGAGACAGCAAGGAGAGAGAGAGAGAGATGGTTGAGACAGACAGATACAGACAACATGACTCTATCACTATGGTATGTACATAACTTTCGTATAACGTTCGTATCCAGTGTTGTCTTATCTGCCCAGAATCAACCTGTGGGACAGAGTCCCCAGACAGTAATCCTCAGGTAGATCCTAGGAGAAAGAATTTCCATAACATGGTGGAACCAAAAGAAACTCTAGATCCAGCCTGAACATCTAGTCGGTAATGAGACACATAAGTATAAATATTAGACAAGGTAGCTGCAACACAGATATCATTGATAAAAGTCTATGAGAAAAATGCAGTTGGCTACTACCCTTGTTGAATTAACTTTAGGTTTTGCAGATAAAGGAATTTCTTTCAAGGTCTATGCAAAGGAAATGTCATCTGAAAGACATTTGCACAGGGCCACTTTGGAAACAGTTTTGGCAAGTCCTGCTTTAGAAAAGAAAACAAACAGTTGGTCAGACTTTCTGAAAATATTGGTCCTGTCCAAAAAGAATCTAAGCTGTCTATGAACTTCTAAACAATGAAGCAAATATTCTCCTTTGTCACTGAAATTTGGAAAGAAAACTGGCAGGTGAATGGGTTGGTCCAGATTAGATTAAGATGCAACCTTGGGCAGAAAGGACAGGCTGGTTCTTAAGGTGGCTCTGTCTTTATGAAAAATTAAGTAAGGAGGTACGGAAGATAATGCCTGAATTTCCAAAACCCACCTAGCTGATGTGACAGCCACCAAAAAAGGAGTTTTCCATGACAAAATGTTAAAAATACCATAGCTGAGGGTTCAAAGGGAGGTCTGGAAAGAACTTGCAGCAGTAAGGGAAGGTCCCAAGAAGGCACCAGGTCTCTGACCAGTGGAATTAGCAAAAAGGTGACCCACAAGAAAGCATTAGGAAGCTTGACAGCCACCACAGGAGTATTAATCCTACCAACATGAAAGTTAGAAATAAAAGCTAGTTGTTCCTTAATAGTCAAACAACTAAGGCCAGAATGAAAAAGATCAACCAAAAAGTCCAGAATGGCATCTAAAGGTGATGAAAAGGGATAAGAGCATTTGGCAGAAGCCCAGATAGAAAAATCTTCCATTTACTAGCATCACCCTTCCTGATAGATGGTTTCTGAGATGAAGAAAGTATGTGAATAACTTTCTGAGGAGAGCTTGGGAATCCTAGCCATCATCAGAAATTGGAGAAACCATGCCCTGAAGTTGAGGGACCTTAGGCTGGAGAGGAGTAATCCTGCAGGATAAAAAAATCAGATATGAAACTGGATCCAGTACCCAAAGGGGTGCAGAAGTTGAGTCCAAAGAAAGGGGAACCAGACCTGTCAGAGCCATAATGGAGCAATGAGGATGACAGTCGTTCTGCCACAAGCTGCGTACTGAAAAAATTTGGTTATCAGGCATGTCAGGAGATAGGCACTGAGGAGACCTGAGGGCTAAGCATACAGAAGAATGTTCCCTGGTGATTGTCCCTCCGGGGAGATCAGGAAATAAAATTGTTGCACTTTGTGTTGGATGGTGAAGCAAAAAGATTGCAGCAGTGGGTGTTCAAGCAGGTAAAAATCTACCCCTCTACCTTGGGATTCAGGGACCACTCGTGAGGCAACAGAATGTTCCTGCTTAAGATGTCCACCAAAATGCTGGATCTCCCCAGGATATGCATTGCAATCAGAAACTGTTTAGAAGACATCGCCCACTGCAAAACCCTCATGGCTTTTCGACTCAAGGGATAGGATCAAGTTCCCCTTGCTTGTTCAGATACCACACCACAGATGTGTTGTCAGCCTGTATTGCAATTACATTCTTGGGGAAGAAGTCCTGGAATGCCTGTAATGTTAGAAAAAACACTCTCATTTCCAAGACAGTGATGTGAGTATTGGCCTCATTCCTCGACCAGGTACCTTGGAGAGTCCTCCCCTTTAAATGCCCCCTCCTCACTCAATGAAAGAAGCATCCATAGTTACCATGGCCTGGGGATGGGGAAGAACAAAGGGCCACAACCAGTGGGGACTACAACTACTAGAAAATGTGGCAGCAAAAAACTCCTGTCAGAAGTGCTGGAAAGTCCATCAGGTGAATGAGATAGGAACACTGAACTGCAAGAGTCTACTGTAAGACTTTCTTCTGGAATTTTTCAAGAGGTATGAGACAAACAGAGGCTGTGATGTATCCAAGCAGATGAAGTATTGAAGCAGTAGAGGGTCTGGGAACCTGCAGAATGTGAGAAGCCTGTAGATGAAGTGAACTTAGCTTTGATAAATGCAGCTTGGCTGTCTGAGTTACTGTATCTAAATGACACTCAATAAATTCTAGCACCTTTACTGGTTCCAGGCTGAACTTTTCATGATTCACCGTTTTGTCCAAGGACAGCTGGAGTAAGGAATCATGAGCTTTGTATAAGGGATGCCTTTGTGGGAGCAGTTAGAAGCCAATCATCCAGGTAAGGGAAGACCTGGCACCCTTGCAGTCTTTGGCAGGCTGCAACTACTACCATGAATTTGGGGAACGCTCGGGGGGGAGGGTGTCGTGGTGTGACTAAAATGCAAAGTCTGAAACTGATAATGACTGGTGCCAAAAGCACAGAAATATCCTGGAATGCTTCTCTACCTTGCTGTGGTGGTAGGCATCCTTGAGATGCATCGAGCGCATACAGTCATCCTTCCTTAAAAGAGGCAGAATGCACTGCACTGTGATCATCCAGAATTTGCTCTGTTTGACAAAACAGTTCAATTTTCTGAGATCCAGAATGTGTCAGAGGTCCTTGTTTTTCTTGGGAACCAAACAGAATCTGAAAGCCTTACAGCTGTCCATGCTATGGGTAGCACAACAACACAGTAACCCACAAAAACAGCAACAACAACAATAATACGAGTAACTACACAATAACCACCTGCCTACCTACAGACCTAACCAGTAAGACACAGCAAATGTACTAGTATCTAAATCTAAGAAAAGTTAAAATAGATAGAAATCTCCACACAAGACAAAAAGGCTCAGACTGCCTTAACCAATAAACTCTGAAAGGTTAAGGAACCAAAGGTGGGAACACTAAGAAACACTAGACAGCAAAAAAAGCAGTACTAACAAACAACACTAAAACTAGACTATTAATATAACTATCACTAACCCTCAAAAAACTAACACTACTATCATATATCTAAAGGAAACAGGTAGAAGAAAAACAGGCAGTTGAAAATATTAGAACTAGTAATAGCCAAAGGACACTGTCAGAAAGAGATTATTATTGATCCAAACATAATGGCAAAAACTGAGATCTGAGGACAGGCTGCTACAGTAGGTACTTATGGGTGGAGGAGTTGGAGCTCTTAGTTTGAAGATTTTGGATATGTCCTGCTTTGGATTCGAGTTGAATCCAAACACCCACAGGTTGAGACAGGATAGATAATACAACATCAGATACACTGTTGCACTGGCCAAAAGGGAGTTACCAGAACCATTTTTGGAAAGTCCTTTTGAATCTTAAAAAGAACTCTGGTTATCTGAGGAAAGGGTGAAAATGCACGGGAATAAAAAGACATCTACCTTCCAGGTCTTCATGCAAGGGGTTCTGAGGCAGAATTCCTTTAAATGTCTTTTATGGATGGAGGCAAACACATTTATTTGAGTTCTCCACAGGTGGATGACTTCTAGAAAGACCCTGGGATGTAATTTCTATTTGAGGGAGTCTCCAGGTCTTGCTCATCTTGTCTGCCACAAAATTCTGCTCTGACGGAATGTATACAGCTTGTATGGATAGATTAAGCAGAGTCGAGAATTCCCAGCTTATCATAGCTAATCTACAGATCGCTAAGATCTGGTTCCCTCCTGCTTGTTTATATATCACATGACTGTGGTATTGTCTGTGATGACTAAGAGATGGTTTAGTGACTTGAGAGCATTTAATAATGCTATCATCTCTTTGATGCTTATGTGTTTCTTTTTGTCCTGCTGGTTCCATATGTCCTGCACTTTCGTAGTTTTTGTAACCGATTCCTATGTGAAAAATGATTCATTTGTGAATACAGATTGAGCAAGAGTGGGTGGGGAGAAAGAGAGACTTGGGCTGGGGAATAATCGATTCACCCACCAGTGAATTTTACTTTTGACAAAACTCAGCACTAAAATCTGGAAGAAAAGAGAGTGCTAGTATTAGGTCCAAACTGATCTGACGAAATTGAATTTTTCTCATAACTAATCTGGCTAAAGGAATCATGGGAATTCTACAGGTCATGAATCCTAAGATCCTGAGACAGTCTCTGGTTGCTTTGAGAATCTGGATGGAAAATGTCAGAAACTGTTCCTTTTAAAAGTCCATTTTGCTCTGTGAAAGAAAGATCATCATGAGAGAGGTACCTACGAGGCAACCTAGCAACATTATCTTACGAGATGGAATGAGAGATGATTTTTCTAGGTTTACTAGAAAACTCAGATGAGATAAAGGTTGCTGACAAAAGAAGAGATGTTTGCCATCTTGCAAAAAAGTCTGCAAAAAAAATGCAATTGTCTAAATAAGGAAAATGTGACTGCCCCATAACCTATAACCCAGACTCATGGTGTTTACTCTTAGAGCTGTTGACAATTCAAATGGTAAAGCAGAAAACTGAAAACATAAACTAGACAGAAAAAAAATCAAAAAGAATCTGAAGACAATGGGTATGACGATAGACATCTTTACAGTCTAAAATTACTAAAAAAATGCAAGGAGAACTAACAAATAAAGACAGTATAGAAAGCATTTTTAATTTTGGAATTTTTATGTACAAGTTTAGAAATAAGAGGTCTAGCACTTGCCTCCAGGTTCCTTCCTTCTTTGACACCAAAAACTTCTTGAGTAAAAATCTGTTTATCTATTTCTATTTAGGCTGGTGGGACAGGTTCTAACATTCTCTAAGACAAATTTTGATCCAGAATAGGAGGAAACAGAGATTTGATTGCTTAGATGTGACATCATCCCATGAAATGAGAGCATGGTGTCCCACTGCCAGTTGAAACCTTTAATTCTTAGACCCAGGTGCCTGAAGTAATTAAAATCGTTCCCCAGAGGGAAGTGAAGATATAGGTTTTCAGAAAATTTTAAGGGGAAGGGAAGGAGATTGATGATTGTCATAGTCAATCTGCTTTTTTGGGGTTGTCGATGGGCTTCAGAAGAACATCCTTTCTTTTTGAAACATCCTGAAAGTCAGTTTACCTGTCTGTTATTGGAATTGTTTGAAATGTTTTGTATAAAAGAACCTGAGCCTAGAAGGGAAGTTACTATTATATTTGTGAAAAAGGGACTGAAAAATCTGAGAAATCTCTTGAAGTAAATTTCTGCTTTCATCACACATCTTGAGGACTTTAGAAGAAAAAGATTGAAACACTTCTTTGTCCAGAGGTACATTCAAAGGTTCTGCTGTAACATCCTCTCGTAAATTATGGTTGTGCAGCCAAGCAAATCTCCTTATAATGGACCCAGTGGCAGCTGCTCTGGAAACAGTATCAATTATGCCATAGGAGCACTTAAGAGAATGTTTGGTAACCTGAGACACTGAGGAAAGTAAATTTAAAGATGTCTTAGTGTCAGAAGAACAAAGATCGGTAATTATTTTTCATACTGTCATGGTTATTTGTAGATCTAACTCTAATGCTAGCTCCATCCAAAATAAGCTACAAATTGCGTTCTTGGAACTAAACAAATGGCTTTCCTGAAACAAACTACTATTCAACCCTAAAAAGATAAATCCATGCTGACTGGCACTATGTAGAGACTTACAGAAGCCCTTATCTCACTCTATATCACAGATCTAAGCAACAACCTCATTAAATCTACCACTTCATTTAGATATCTGGACATCTGTTTCACTCACTTGCCAAGGCCACAGCTAAAGTCGACTTCGCTATTTTGGGCCAGTAAATATCCCAATTTCTTTCAAGGTCAGGGACAGCTGCTTTATGAAAAAGGGTACTGCTTTCTCAACTCCAGTATGGCCTGCCTCAGGTTGCCATTATTTCAAAGAGAAACATTACTATTTTACACTTTATCTAACAAATAAAGTTTTCTGCATCAAAACTAACTCCCCTAGACATGAACACTACTGTCTTACACTTCAGAAAGCCAAATGGCTTCCTACTGAAGGCAGAACCAACCTCCATGACTCCCTTCTATTCAGTCTCCTACACCACGACACCCCTTCCCCACTCACTTTGATTAATTCCATCCAACCTAAGCTCTGCCTCCAATGCCCCTTCTCTTCTAACTCCACCTACAATATCTCATTCCACAGATCACAGCTTCTCTAAGCTTGCTGCTAACTCTGGCAATCTATCCCCCATTAACTCTACATTGCAGTTTACTAATCTATATGCTATTATATTGCACCATTTGCATCTGTTATACAGAACTTTTTGCTCCTCACTCAATTATTTCTTTCCCCTGCTTGCTTTCCATATTCCACTTCCACACACATTATCCACTTTGGGTTCAAACAATTTAGTTTTTACCATTTATTCTCCTCTCCTCTGTCTTCCACCTCACTTAATTTCAAAAATCTACTCACATACAAATCCATATTTACATTATCTCCTTCACTACTGCTGTTCTCCTTACCTTACTGATATACAACATTTCCCAAGCCCAACTTCTTTTTTGATGCGTCTTTAGTTCTCGCCACAGTTTGTGGCTGAAATTTTACTTGTAAATATGTATATTTCCCATGGTGCTTATGCTTATTTTTGTTCCACTGACTGTTTGCTATGCACACTACAGATTTACTCTTTTGTTATTACTATGTTTGTATTCTAGGCTGAGCCTGCAGTAGGTCAGTTTTCATCAGTGTTCTACTCCAGTAGTAAAAATTAAAATAGATAAAAAAAAAGCCAGAAGAAATGCTGTGTGCTTGAAAATTTACTGTTTGGAAGGCTAAGGTAAAAGAAGTACATACCTTCTTTCCAAACATATCAAAAGTTTTTCCATCTTTATCTGACAGACTAGGGTTAGAAACCATTAGCTGTTTGAAAGAAGCAGCTATAGAAAGGGAAACAAATGAGGGCTCTTCCCTCAGATTCCTATAGAGCAATGTGTGAGATTGTGTAACCTTATATATGTAATCAGATTTCCTAAGGGTCAGAACATCTTCTGGGGTTGCTAAAACTGGAGGGATTTCCACTGGTTGAGGAGAATCTACATGCAACAACTCATAATATCTTTTCTGGGTCTCAGACATTTCTTTCTGTGTTCCCACTTAAATAAATCCTTCATTTTACCAATGGTGTCAGAAAAGGATAACTCTTCATCCATTCTGGTAGCATATAGGAATAAAGCCCTGACTACTGACCAGCTGATGTGGGTTCAGTTAGCAGCTCAGGCAACTAACACAGCAGCAGGGAAAGATGGGCAATACCATCCCTAAGAGGGAGGGAGGGCCTGTGGACATCTCCTGTGACAACATCTTGTAGAGACTGGGAAATTGAGCGATGGGAGGTGTGGTCAAAAAGGGGAAAAGGGTAGAGACATGCTGAGTTGCTAAAGAGGCAGGAGCAATATGGCACACATCCCACTTGCACTCCCACCACTTGACATACCACAGGTTTTGCACTAGAGAGGGGAGAGGGGTGAAACAGGGTAGTTCAATACAGAAAAAAATAAATGGCTTGATTTAGGAAGGCACTGCCCCCCCCGACCAGGACATCCTTAGGATCCTTGATGGCCCCAGCATAAACTCGAACATCAGGACAGGGGTTAGACTGATGAGTTGGTAGACCCAGCAAACAATGTGGAGCATTGGAATGGCTGATAGAATGAGGGAAAGGGAGGGGAAAAAAGTTAAAAAAAAAATAATAATTCTTTAGCTGGAGAATCTGAAGACATATTTCCCTCAGACTCAAACTCCCAGTTATCTGGTATAGAAACTTGGGAGGTAAAATCCAGTTCTACTTTCTGGACATCAGACTCTGAATCAGAAGGAGAGGGGCACACTTTCCTTTTAGATTGTAGAGAAGATTCATATGTAACAACTGAAAAGTTTTAAATAAGCCTTAGGCAAAGGCAAATAATTCTTCCTTCACTCCCTTAGCTGAAGGAGACAGAGGAGCAGAAATAAGTTCAAGTTTGTGCGTCCATTTCCTGGGAGTGTCTGTCTAGAAGGAGTGTTCTGATGTACAGTCATCTCCCTGGGAATTAGACTGCACTGTACTGCTGCATAAGGAAATAACATCAACCCCCTTCTCCGCTGCTAGCAAGAGTAGTTCTCTCTGCCTAGATGCAAGTGTGGCCTTGGAGGATGCTCTTGTCTCAAGGCTCTTTACAACTTCATGAGGAAGAATACCAGAGGAGATGAGAGAAGCTAACAGACGATCTGCAGACTGGCCACGGTGGAGTCACCTGCAGAAAGCCAAGGCAAATAGGAAAGTAGAATGGAAGCCAAAGCGTCCATGGATACTTTTCTCTTTTTGGTGACTGGAGGGGTACGTCCAAGGAACTGTAACTCTTCTTTATAAATCCACAGGTGAAAGCCTTAAGGTTTTGTCTTTCTAAATGTAACAGGAAGGAAAGTACCATTGTGTAAGTTGCAATTAGCCATAACAGTAGACGGTCTAATTCTTCACTGCTGCAGTAGACTTTAGGATATACAGGCTGTTTCCTTTCTAGAAAACAACAACTAGCCAAATTCCCCTCCAGCACCTTCACTCTGTGCTGATTGGATAATCCCAAGGAGGGAACTCAGCAGTCAGAGTGAAGCTTTCTTCAGACTTTCTTGCTCATACAAGAATAGAATAGTTTAATGATCCTGAATCAAGTAACCAATAATAACAAGGGAACATATAAAGTAGAAACAAACGCAAACCTACATTATATCCTATCTCCAACTATATTGAAGAGTAGGAGGGTGGATGGTGGCTGCAGCTTTTGCAGCAGTGAGGAATTTGAACATCTACTGCTATGGGTAAATGTAACTTAATAAACTGTACTATGTTCTATAGTCCTACTGCTGCAGTCATCCTTAGGCTATATGGGTTCATAGGTAGGTACTAGGCTATCGGCCCAAGGGCCTACGTAAGCCTAGCCAGCAAGGTTCCATAGCTTACGCCACCCAAGAAAGTTATTTTCCTGTGCCACTGTCCAGCAGAGAAGCAGAAGTGATCCCCGGGGTGTATTTCCTATTTCCCATCCACTCATCAAGATTTTTCTTGAACAGTGCCAGTAAAGAACTTTGCTTGACATAGAGGGTTGATTACCAATGATTATCTAACTGGGGAGAAGAAGGATATGGATCCAGGAGCCCCTGGAGAATGGTGCTAGCAAAGTTTGACGTGGTCCTAGAAAATGATAGAACACCTGGTAATCAGAATTGCTTGGTGGGCTGAGGGTGTGATATGGATGCAGTAAAATAATAAAAATGTCAGAAAACCTGAGAATAAAAGCCTGCCATCAGACTGTTCTTAAGCAGCAATTATGCTTTTCTGGATGGTCTGCACATACTTCCAAGACTAAGAATGGTTATAATGGCTCAGTGTGGTCTGGAAAGATTTTCCCTATTTTGAAGTCCTTTAGCAGGGCTTCACAGTAACTAATTGAAGCTACAATGGCTGAAATAAAAGCATCACAAAATTGACAATGAGAAACATCAACTTTTATAAACATCATTACCAAATGCATTTCCGGAGGGGCAAGCCACCCTCCACCCCATATTTGCATCTCTAAATATACTAACTCCAACAGCATAAAGCCTGGGTGTTAAGTGGCAAACTTCAATGCTCTCAATGCTGTACAGTCTCAAAACATTCAAGTCACACCATATACTAAGGATACTACTAAATAAATTCAGCAAATCCAATGTTGAACACTGTAGTTAATTGTTATTCATGTATCACGTCAGTGGTGCCCTGGATGACATTTTCAAAAATTTATTCTTAAAAGGTACATCAACAATCTGCTTCCAGAGTTTTTCTTTTTTTTTTGTAAAAAAAACAGATATGGGCAGGCAAGATATCTGACACAAACATAAAAGTGTTTTGAGCTGCTTCATTTTGTGGCAGCAAATGCTTCAAGGAACTAAAAAAAACTGTCATTGGAGATGGTGGTAAGCAACTGTTCTGTTGTCCTTTCATCTGAAAATCAGGATGCAAGGCCACTTTTTTCAATGTTGAGCACCAATAAAGTCAAAGGAGACGGGTAGTTAAGGAATGTGTGCCTCAATATGGTAAAGCCATAGAATATTTTTTTTTTAATTTTTATTTGAAAAATGAACTTTATTAAACTATAAATAGCCAAACAATAAATAACACATTTTAATAAATAACAATTAGCCATATCAAACAAACAACTTGGCATTTTCTTAAGTCCTTGAGCAATATTTTGCAGCCCAAAACCCCATTCTCAGTGTTCATGTTTACAGTACTTTTCAGTCTTCTAAAGCAATGCAAACCTTTGCCTACAGTATCCTTACAGGCTATTTCTGCCAGTGCTGCTAGGACACTAGTCAATTTTATGCCCAGGTAAATTATACAATTAGAGTATTTAAAAAATGCTATTCCCTCATTATTTCTGGACCTAGTCTAATTTGTATAGCTTTATTTATTTTATTTTATTTTTTGAGTTAATTTTGTATCCCAAAATCTTACCAGACTTCTTTAATTCTGAAAACATTACCCATAAATCATCGCCAGGGACAGACATACATACCAGGGAATTGTCTGCATATATAATGAAATGTTGCAGAGTTTATCTTCTAGTGTGTACCATTTGAAATTAAGCTCCCTTATCTCTAGTCCAGTGGCTCTAAATATAATGTGAACAGTAAGGGTAAAGCCAGCATCTGTCACTTGCACCTCAGCTTATGCCCTGTATCCCTGAAAGTCATATGCCCACTTTTACTCTAGCCTTAGCATCCCTATACAGTGTCACCACTAACTCCACAAACTGTTGGGGGAATTCCATATGCCTTAAAACAGCAATGAGAAAAGTCTAATTTACACAATCAAAAGATTTTTGCATGCATACTAGCCACCAGTAATGTCTTATCTGATGATGATGCATCTTTTATTACAAACCAAGTTTTAATCAAATTGTCAAAAGTTGTTCTTCCAAAGATAAACCAACCTGATCATCGTATATAGGTTTAGGGAGTATATTTGTTAACCGTTTAGCCAATAACACTGTAAATAATTTATAATCATTATTCAATATAGAGATCAGTCTATAGGATCCTACCTGTGTGTATTCTTTCCCAGGTTTTAATATCACTGTGACACTGGATGGAGTTTTACCAGTAGTCGTAACATAATTAACTAACTTCATAATAAAACTTTTAAACTTTTCTTTCCCCACTTGTATCCTTCTATTGGTGCTCCATCTGGACCAGGTGTTTTCTATTTTTTGCTCTGTTACCATTAACTCCACTTCTTCCTCTGTTGTAATCTTTTTGTTAGAAATTTGACCTGATCTTGGTCTAATCTTTTAAGGTCCAAAGATCCTATGGAAGCTTCAATCTTTTATGTTCATGGTCCCTCCCAAGGCTCTTCCTGATGCAGTCCCTTGTAGTATGCAACAAAAAAATTCAAAATGTCAATGGGTGTACTAAATATTCTTCTCCACACTCTCCCAGTGATAATGTTCTTCATAACATCCTTTCCACCTTCTGGTGGATAAGCCTAAAGACCAAATATTTCTGAATGACCTTTGTAAGGATTTGTGAGCTGGCCCTACTGTACTTTGAGAGTATAGTAAAAGGATTTCATGAAAATACTTCATGAAGAACCATAATGTTTGTAGATGCCATCAGACCCAGAGCTCAAAGGCAAAGACAGCCTGTGACAACATTTTTATTGATTCACTGTGGACAACACTTTTGATGAAAATAATATTTTCTGTTGGAAAATATGAGCAGCATATCACAATGTTCAGACTGCATGTAATAAATATTATAAACTAATACTTTGTAAGGTTGATCATTGTGCCCAAGAACTGAAACAAAATGAGAAACAAATCTATGGAGGCAAGCAGTCTCTCCATAAATTCATAGATTGTCACTAGGCTAATGACCCAGTGGGGCCTTTCTAAACCTAGTCAAGTTTTCCTGAAAGAATAATGAATAGATGAATAGATAATGAAAAGAATAACCTCCTTTTTTTCTGGATGCAATCCCTTTACTTATGAGATGAACCAAGTAAAAGGCTTTTCTGACCACTGGTTCAGTAGGTTTGTCTCCCAGAGCCTGTCCCATCTCTGGAATAGACTTCCCATACATGTCAAGCAGAGTACCTCGCTGACCCTCTTCAAACACAACCTTGATGAGTGAATGGGAAACCACAAATTTGTCCTGGGATTCCACCTTTGTCCCTCACTGACAGGGGCAACAGACGCTGACTGAGATTTCTTTTTTGGGGATAAACTCTTGGCTAGGCTTGTAATGGTCCCAGTGACATTAGCCTAGTAACCTCCTATGATCCTATGTATCCAAATAAGACAGTGAGAGACACGCATTTATAAGCTATCTGTGTCCATAAAGGACATGGGCACCAAGCCCGGCGTAAATTTCCTATTCCCCATCCACTGGTCTAAGTTGCACTTAAACTGGGTTTGTTTGTGTGTTTCAATAAAGGATATTCTATTTTTAACTCAACTGGGGACTACCTGCTATTTTCTATTTGATTATTTTGTAGCACGTATTTTATAATTATATTTTACAGTTCGATTTTTATTAAGTGAACTAAGTACATAACATAATTTAAGAAGTGAACATCACACCCTCCACACTGTGAAGTTTCTTCTTGGTCTGTAGCCACCTTATATCCCTTGGGCACAAAACTTGACTGAAGGCTCCAGTCAAAAAGTGATTTAAGTGGACCAGACAGGTCATGTTTCATGTTATTTATTAAACATGTTATCAGGGCCCATTGATGCATTGTTTTTGGTCTTAGAAAGTACATTGATTACCTGTTCCCTAGTAATGGTTGGGAGATTGTGGTATGCAGTATTTCCTTTGTACTATGGGGTAGGGGTGTAGAGAGAAATTTGAGCTGAACATGTCAGCCAAAAGTTTGACAGTGGCCTCCAGTTCAATGTGGGTTACAGTTACAGCATATTCTGCACATTGTTGTGTATTTCCCCTGAGGTTACAGACATCGTTGTAGAAAGCTTTGTGGTTGCCTTTTGCCTGAGAAGCTATTTTTTCTTCAAATTTAGTCTTTGAAGTAACTCATTACATCCGAGTGATGCCTCCAGGTGCATATGCAGTTACCCCCTACTGCTCCTCTAGGCGTCAAATATTACTTGTTCATACTTGCAGTAATAGTTCCAAAACCACGCTACATACAAGGTATCAGAATATTTTATCTTGAAGCATACATGATGGCAAACACAATTGTACTGATATTTGACCTCTGTCAATGAGTATTTATTAGAATTGTAAGGTGATAACTTAATTTTTAAAGGTTTAGGCCACACCCACTAGGGGTTAAAGGTACACACTCAAAGGACTTGTACTGGAGGGAATGAGGGAATAAACCCTCTTAGCTGTCTCTTTAGATTGGTCAGGGTGCTTTTAGTATATATGGCTTTATTCTTCCTACATTTGGCCAAGATGTTTTTGTTGCATAACCAGTTGATACTGTGATTCCACAAAGGTGGCCTGTCTTTTGAGTTTGTCGTATTCTTAATATGAGTGGGTTCAGCTTGCTCTCTACAGCTAGCAATTTGGCTGTATAGAGATTTTTTTTTGTAAATAGCTCAGCACATGCTATGGTGTTTCTTCTTCTTCTTACGGCTTTTCCCGGTTAGGGGTTGCCACAGCAGATCACCTGTCTGCTCATGACTGGCAGTGGAGTTTTACAGTGTTGAGTTGCCAGCCCGGCGCCCAACCTTCCACAGAAGGAACACACACACACGCACTCACACCTAGAGCCAATTTAGAGTGTCCAATCCACCTACAGCATGTCTTTGGGATGTGGGAGGAAACCGGAGCTCCTGGAGGAAACCCACGTGACCACAGGGAGGACATGCAGACTCTGCACAGAAGGCACCCCATCCAAAGATTGAACCAGAGAACCCCTTGCTGTGAGAAGGCAATGCTAACCGCTGCACCACTGTGGCCACCCACCAAAAGAAGAAGAAGGTATGCTATGGTGTTTACTGAATTTGAGGGTGTTTGGAATTTAACCAAGGTATCACTTAGTAGACAGAAGTTAGCCTTGGAATAGTTCCTAAAGGTTTTTGGTTTTGCTAGATCCCCGGATTTAATTTTTATTTCAAACAATACTGCCTTATGGTCAGATCTGACAAGTGAAGGCATTACATTGGGTGAGGAATGTCACCCCCCCCCCCCCATCTTCATGAGTACAAGTTCAAGTTGTTTGTACCACTGGTAGGAGAATGGACCAACTGTTTCAGGATGTTGGTATTAACAACATTTAGGAATCATTGTGTTTGTGCATTAGCAGTGGTTTAGGATTCTCAATTTACAGAGGGGTAATTGAGATACCCCATGAATATCATATTGGGTTGAATGGTGAAAAACTTTAGTACACTAACATAAGTAGTATGGGTTTCCTGGTGCGTACAGTGGGACCTACAGGTTGCAAGGTTATGGTATGAGACCCTGTTTATGATGAGTTGCGCAAGTATGGGTTACAGTGGGTTGTACAGTTTAGCTAATCTGGATGTGAGGTTGGTTTTAATATAGACTGAGACTCCTTCACCTTCAGTTCCTCCTGTGCAGTAGCTGGTCTAAAGGTGTGAAAGACATTATAACCTTGTATTACTGAGGTAGTCTCCGTGACTTTAAACCATATCTCTGTTACTACACAAATGTCTACACTCTCAACGGAGAGGAAGGCTTGCAGGGAGTAGAGTTTCTTGTTAAGACTTCAAGCATTGAGCAGTACCACCTTCAGATATTCCCTCATACGTTCAGTTAAGCCGGTAGATTTATTATTTTGGCATTGCCTGAAAAGGCACTATGGGGGTGAAAAAGGTCTTTGCCAATATCCAAAAGCCTAGAGGGGATAATGGTTTAGCTAGGAATCAATCATCCAAGTATGGAAAAACTGTACAAGCTTAGAGTCAGACAGCTACTGCAAATGTGTACATGCACTTAGTGAACACAGTGGGAGCTCTGGTGAGAACAGTGTTGGTGACCTGAACTGGAAGTAACTGTTTCTTATGGAAACTTGAAGGCATTTGCTGGACTCCTTTTCAAGTTTGTTGTGCAAGTATGCATCCTAACGGCCCAAAGATTGCATCTAGTCTCTTTCAAATAGATAGGGAAGGCTAGACTACACAGCAGCTATTCAAAAGGGCTCCCTAATAATGTACTGAATAGGGCCTCGCAAGTCAAGAACAGGCCTGATGTCCTAATTTCTTTTTGGAACAAACTAGAACACTGAGTAAAAACCATATCCTTTCTAGTCTGGTTGGACTAACTGGATGACGGATTTTAACAGCAAGTTTTGGGCCTGTTGCTTTGCTGCAGCTTTTGGTGGTGTCGGGTGTCAGGAAAAGGAAGGGACTGAGGACTTGGAGGGACAAAAAGGAAAGTGAAAAGCCTCTGAACATGAAATCTCTTAACCACATGTCACACATAATGGTCTGCCATGCCACTCTATTGAAAGAGAGCTAACTCGTGACTGCCTCCAAAGAGGAGTATTTGACCAAGCCTTCAGGTACATGAGAAACTGCTTTTGGAAGAAAGACTGTGTGACCTCTGAATGTTTGGCTCATAACCACATTCTATGTGAGTAGCCTTGTTCTGAACACTGCAACACTTTCATGAACTTCAAGAACTATCCTATTGTGGACAGTGGAATTGCAGCATTGTGGAAAATTACACTTATGGTCTGAAATTCTGTCCCAGCTTTAATGAGTACTGTCTTCACTTTCCTATTTTTCCAGTTCAGTATTTACTGAATCACATAACAGCAAGGCTTCATCATAGGCAGCATTCAAGAACTAGGTTTTGGAGTTCTCAGCAAATCCTGTTAGATGCAGCCAGGCATGACAGTGAACAGTAAGGCCTGTGCCTGCCAACATATCAGATACATCAATTGCACTATGGGTACAACAGTTGTTCCAATTCACAACGCAGCTTAAGGTTGCAGAATGGTAATGTAGCTGGTAACTCATGCAGAATCTTTTTCATTACATCAAGCAAACCTCCCTGGGATGTTTGCATACAAGTGTAGTAGTTTAATAACCACAGGAAGACAGTAGAGGATGAAAATATCTGCCTGCCTCCTTAATTTGTCCAAGGAGTGTGACTGTTTGTTGGATGAACTTACATGGATTAGGGCTCTGGAGTGCTCTTACATGCAGCAGCACAAATGATTGAGTCCACTAATAGGTACTAAATCCAGCTGGGACAGTCCTCTGGGATGGATGAAGAATCCTATCTGGGCATTTAGAAACAGAAGCCACCAAACTGGGGCTCTTCCAGGCACTATCCTGAAAGTACAATTGTCTAAGTAAACCTACTATAGCAATAGATGTTCGAATAATCACAGCTGCAGTAGCCACAGCTATAACTCATATAGCTGCTGCAGTAGCCGCAGCTATATGAGTTATATCCTGCCTAAGATATAACAGATAGCCAGTTTCCAAAGCTTAAGGGCACATTCCATGCACCTAACTGTTAACAGTTCAAGCAGACACATGAGATCAAAGTTGCTGCATCTTAAAAAGCTTTTTCCACACATTTATGCAGTTCAGTTGAACAAAAAGTGACCTATGAGATCCACTGGATAGAGAGGAAAATGACCGATGCTACAAATCTCCAAATTCCAAGACTACAAAGCCAACAGTCTCAGGATGGAGAGATGCAAGGAAAGTCCTTTTTTGAAAGAAATCACAACAGAAGCCTGCTTGACAGGTACCATGGCAGAAGATTTAAAAACAACTTTTGAGTATTTATTAAAATATCAAAAATATAAGAGACAGAATAGATTTCCTTCTGTAGAATTATTTCAGGTATTACAACTGACAGAAAATTAATTTTAGCATTTCAAACCAGAAACATATTTGTATTCTGAAAGACATAAGTACAGCAACTATATGTTGCCACTTTCAAAAAGCTCATTGTACTGCTTTCTTAAGAAACATAGTAATATTATAGAATATCACATGTCAAAGAGATAGTTTGGCCTTCTTTTGTTACATGTTCTGTAATGAATACAGCATTGTTTGAGTATTGCATGGATGAAGTCATAGGAAAGCAAGACTTTGTATGAGAAAATCCAGAGATGTAGCAGCATTGATAGGTTCTGAATGATGATTGCATATTTGTATGTTCAATTAAATAGAACCAAATAGAACCAAGATGCTCTCCTCCAAAATAAAAGGAAGCCAATCTGGTGGTCCCCTGCCATAAACAGACTATACAACAGAAGAAAGAAACTGTTGCAGAAAAGAGGAAATTCCCAGGATGCAAAAAATCTCCCTTACCAACCTTAGTAAGAAGCTGAGATCCCTCATAAAATCCTCCAAAGCTTGGTACAAAAATAAAATTGCCAAAGATTCCAAAGACAACCACAAGGCATTCTATAGTTATGTCAAGAATCTAAATGTGAATGCTCAGATATGCTCTGAGCTACAACAGAATGGCATTAAATATACTGATCCCAAGGATATTGCCAATAAACTGGCAGATCGATTTAGTGCCAACTTCACCCCCCTCTCACCCCCTAAAGGGCCCATCTCAGTACCAAAAGATTGCCAAATTCTGGTAATCATGGCCAAACATGTAGAAACTGCACTCTCCAAAGCTAAGAATACAGCATCCATGGGACCAGATGACATCCCAGGCTGTGTACTACATGAACTACAAAATGAACTGGCACCTCACCTAAGTGTCAAGTTTAATCATAGCCTCACCTCAGGCTTCTTACCAACTGAGTGGCGCACAGCTACAGTTATCCCACTCCACAAGGGGGGGATCCACCTAGGAACCTGGGAACTACCATTCCCACCAGTCTGACGAGCCTGATCTGCAAGGGCATGGAACGCATTATCATGGAACTTATAAACAAAGACACTGGCAACCTTCAAACACTGAACCCCACCTAGTTTGGGTTCGTGAAGGGCCGATCTTGTCTCCTGAACCTGATTGACTTCTTTGACTCAGTCTCCAGAGCTGTGGACGAGGGTAAGGCAGTCCACACAGCCTATCTGGACCTCGCCAAGGCCTTCAACACCACCCCCCCCACTCTGGAATCATAGATAAACTTACTAAGTTGGGCATAAATCCCTACGTCACTCGATGGGTTGCCAACTGGCTTACTGACAAAACCCAGACTGTAAAAGTAGCCAACTCCAAATCCAGCTCCAGACAAGTGACAAGTGGAGTACCTCAGGGTTCAGTCCTGGGACCGCTCTTGTTTGGTATCTACTTCTCTGACGTACAGGCCAACACTAAGGGACTCTGGCTAACAAAGTTCGCAGATGACTGCAAACTGGGAGCCATTATTGAATCCCCAAATGATGTGGATATTCTACAAAAGGGCCTTACAGAAACAGATGCTTGGTGCCAGGCTCAAGCTTAATGCGAAGAAATGTATACTTATCCCCTTTGGGAAAAAAACATGTACCCATGAATTACCACATAGGTGGCAGTACACTAAACACCGAAAGTGTGCTGAGACACTTAGGGACACAGGTGGACAGTGATCTCACCTTCGATAACCACATCGGCACAACAGTCAGAAAATCCTTCTATGTGGCACACCTCATCACTAAGGGCTTTTCATCCAGAAAAAAGGAGGTCATTGCCCCACTGTACTCATCCCTCATTAGACCCATTATAGAGTACAATGCCCCATTTGGTATGAACCTCACACAACATCTGCAACAACTGGAAAGGCCACAGGAATACCTCACTAAAAGAACCACAGGCCTAAAGGAGATGTCCTATGCTGATAGTCTAAAAAACTCCAGCTATACTATGTGGCATATCATCTACTCAGAGGCGATCTCTGCTTAACATACAAAGCCATGTCAAACCCTGAGCTGTTGGACATGCTCCACTTAAAGAAATCCCAGTCCTTCAGAGCCACATGCTCCAGGTATCTAAACCTTGTCATCACAATAAACAAAACATGCTGTAGGGATAGGTTCCTGTCTCAGAGACTCCCCATATCTGGAAAAGATTGCCCATACATGGCAAGCAGAGCGCCTCCTTGGCCCTCTTCAAAAGGAACCTTGATGATTGGATGGGAGATAGGAAATTCAACCTGGGGATCACGTCAGTCACCCTGCTAAACAGGGGTCCAGGGAAGTAAATATCGTGGGAAGAAATATCCAGGGAATTGTTATGGCTAGGCTAAGCCCTAGGGCCAATAGCCTAGTACCAACCTATGAACCTCTGAACATATTAAGGATTAAAATTGTAATTGGAAGAAATTTTCCAGAATAGTATCAAGCAGACTTGCTTTTAGGTACTTAAAGTCAGTAGTTCTGCCATGGTGGTTAAATTATGTGAGACTTTATTAGATTGCATTAGTCTTTGCTTTACACTGCCAATATATTCTGAACAATAAGTGTCTTGCTGTATATTGCTTTCATGTCATAGTGGATTTATTAATGATGGACAGTAATAAGGAACCTCTTAATGCTGGTGTGTTCAGCCAGCTTTTCTAAAAGAACCTAGCATGTTATCTGAACTGCTTATAAAATTCATGACACAAATAAGAGAGGGAAGATCAGTGGCAAACACAGAAAGAAAAAAGGATCCCTTTTTACCAGAATTAGCCCATAGAATAGACTGTATGGACTTCCTGATGGGGATCAGGAGATTCGGAGGTGAAGGAAACAGGAACTTCAGTCAATGAAACAGTATGTTTTGGTGGAAAGAAAACTGAAAGCAGGTATCATGGTTTTTCATTGTGCAAGATATATGGACAGTGGGCAAACTTTTTTTTAATTGCATGCCAGCAATGAACTGTATTAAGTTTTCACTGTGAGTTTCCCTGAAGAAGCTAATAAATTAATGCTTTTCAGCCTTAGAGAACATTAATGATATGCTGTATGGTCTACTACAGAAAATAGTAAAATAATATCTGCTGAATGGCAGGAATAACATGAAAAAAACACGAGGTAATCTTTAACTGTTGTGCAGACAGGAACTGATAAGACAAAATAGACTGACAAATGTAACAGATCAATATTCTTAAACTCTGTCAGTTATTATGGCAAATAAGTATCAAAGTTTGACTATTTTGCATTATAGAGTTTAGCCATGAACTGGTAAAAGTCAGGAGTGGCACATGTGAGTTTGTCACATGGTATTTGTTTCGAGTCGCCCAAGGAACATGGATGAAAATGTTTTAGAATTTAAAATGAAAGACAATATTCAGCCTGGTAATGTTTTCTGCATTTCAAAAATTTCTTTTGCCCTTAATGGATAAACACGGAATGCATTATGTTTGCTAGACTCTTCTAAAGAAAAGGAGAGGACAGAGAAAGAGAAAGAGGGAGAGAGCAAGAGAGAGAAAAAGCTATCCACTTATTTCCAGCTTATGTGCTATAAATACTAAATCTCTGGACAGAAAAGTTTTTTGCAAAATGCCTACACAGAGACAGTACATTCCATTCTATGTGAAAGCCAGATCACTAACATTCAGGCAGCATGTTTTAGGCAAAAAGAGAGGGAAAAAAAGACTGTATCCCACAAAACCCTCTCCTCCTCCCAACAAATTCCAACACATGTGAGAGATGCAACCATATAGCCATACTGGAGGCTAAGCTCTCTCAACTCAGTACTGACAAAACCAGTCAGGAGGAGAAGGAAACCACACTCACTACAATTCCAGTCTCACATAGACCTACCACGACAGCAAACCAAACAAATAAACACACAAAAACATACTCGGAGGCTCTAAATAAAAATATGCCTAAGCAGCAGAGACTTCCAACGCTGACACCCAAGCAACCGCTACCCCAAAACAAAACACGTGCAGCACATAGCTCACAAAGCCAGTGTGCCGAACAGTCACAGCCCTTAAGGCTAAACAACACACCTGATACACTTGTAATAGGTGACTCTATCGTCAGGCACACTGACGTCCCGCTCACCAGGCTGAACAAGGAGAAAGGTCACGGTGAGCTGCCTGTCGGGCGCTAGGGTCCACCACATAACACAAGCACTCAGGTCACTCCAAGGCAAGTACAAATATGACTCAATCATTGTCCATGCTGGTGTGAATGACCTGAGACGTACCTCCCTGGACTACATGAAAAGAGACATAGAGGAGCTCTCTGAGCATGTAGCCCAGGCCGGTATGACCCTGACCTTGAGTAGCATCTTACCCTCACCAAGAATGATGCCACAATATGAAGACAAGATGATCAATTTCAACAATTGGCTTAAGTATTGGTATCATTCAAAGGGGATCCAATGCCTGTCAGCCTGGGATGACATGCTCAACAAGCCACGATGCTTCGCTAGGGACGGCTTGCACCTGTCACCCCTGGACTTTCGGATATTGGCAAAGGCTCTTGCTACCCCCATACTGCCTTTTTTAGGCAAGGCTCAAAAGACAAACCCACCTCCATAGGTATCACAAGGGATAAGAAACTAAGAGTAATGCTACTCAACACCAGAAGTCTAAACCTCAAGATGCACGCACTCGAAACTCTCCTCAGCATGGAGAACATCGATATCTGTGCAGTAACAGAAACCTGGTTCAAGACTCCCGAGAGCACCCCAGCACTACCAGGTTATACCTCATACCATGCTTTTCGGCCCCAAAACTTGGACCGAACCACAAAAGGAGGGGAAGTATCAATATTCATCAAAGATACCCACACCTCCAGGTTGGTGGCACAGCACGAAACATCAGAGACTATCCATGTGCAACTAACAGTGGGTAAAACTGCCTTCCAAGTATATAGCCTGCTACAGATCACCCTCCCAAACCCAGGAACCCCAGTCGGCCTTCCTGGGAACACTGGAAAATATGAAGGTCTCTCCAAACACCATTATATTGGGCGACTTCAACTACCCAAACATAGACTGGGAGCATTACTCTAGCTCCAACACCCTAGCCCAAAGGTTCCTAGAATTTATAACCTCAAATGCTATGGAATAACTTGTTACCACTCCCACAAGAGGGGAAAACATACTGGACCTGATCATCACCAACATGGGGACTCTATGCTCCAGACCAGAAGTGTATCCCTCATTGGTAAGATCAGACCATAAACTAATCTCACTGGATATTCACATCCCGACTCCACCCCCTGCCCTGAAAACCACAGTGAAAAACTTCTCTAAAGCAAATTTCACACTCCTCAAAACCGAGGTGGAATCCTTCAAAGCCCCCGGGCCTGTGGAAAATACGGCCCAGACCGTAGAATCCTTTATAAACGCATTCTATGAACACCTTCAGGAATGCATGGCTCATGCAATCCCAAATAAAACCAAGTCCCAATCCTCCAAAGGCAGACGTCCTGTCTGGTGGACCCCAGCCATAAACAAACTATACAACAGAAGGAGGAAGCTACCTACATGATAGAGCAAAATCCCAAAAAGGGAAGGCATCTCTGATCAGTATTAGCAAAAAACTACGGGCACTCATAAAATCGTCTAAGGCCAGCTTCGAGAGAAAAATTGCACAGGACACTAAGGATAATCACAAGGCTTTCTTTAGTTATGTTAGGAACCTAGGTGGGAATTCCCTGATATGCTCAGAATTAGTCCAAAATGACAAAAAATACACCGAACCCACAGACATTGCCAACATCCTAGCTGACAGGTTCAGCGCAAACTTCTCCCCCCCATCAACACCAAAAGGGCAAATATCTATCCCAGCAGAGTGCTGCCCCCCTGACATCTCAGATGCTCAGGTAAGAGCTGCCCTCGCCAAAGCAAAAAACACAGCATCAATGGGACCAGACGGTGTCCCAGGCTACATCCTACATGAACTCCAAGAACAGCTAAACCCAAACATAAAACTACTGTTCAATCTCAGCCTTACTACAGGATATGTACCCAAACAGTGGCGTACAGCAACAGTGGTCACTCTCCACAAAGGTGGTGCCTCAACGGATCCTGGAAACTATCGCCCCATAAGCCTGACTAGCTTGGTCTGCAAAGCTATGGAAAGGATCATCATGGACCTCATAAATAAAGATATTGGGGACCTACAGACACTGGATCCTACCCAGTTCGGCTTTGTTAAGGGCAGATCCTGGCTCTTAAACCTGGTTGATTTCTTTGAAACAGTCACCAAGGCCATTGATGAGGGGAAGGTGGTCCACACAGCCTACCTGGACCTCGCAAAAGCCTTCGATACAATACCCCACTCGGGCATTATATATAAGCTCACCAGCTTAAACATAAACCCCTATGTCACTAGATGGGTTGCAAACTGGCTCAAGGACAGAACCCACATGGTTAGAATTGCTGGAGCCATGTCAGACTCCAAACCAGTTACAAGTGGCGTCCCACAAGGCTCAGTCCTGGGACCTCTCTTGTTCAGTATATATTTCTCGGAGGTACAGACCAACACGGAAGGACTGTGGCTGACCAAGTTTGCAGATGACTGCAAACTGGGCACCATAATCGACACTCCAGCCGACACAAGCATCCTCCAAAAGGGCCTCATAGAAACAGGCAACTGGTGCCAGAGCCATGGCCTCAAGCTAAATGCCAAAAAGTGTATAGTCATCCCCTTTGGCAAAAATAAAGTGCCCACAAATTACCACATAGGTGGTAATCCATTAAGCACGGAAGAAGTAATTAGGGACCTGGGGACCCAAGTTGATAGCAATCTCTCATTTGACAACCACATGGCCAAAGTGGTTAGAAAAACATTTTATATAGCCCACCTAATCATGAAGGGATTCACATCTAGATCAGGGGAGGTCATCGTGCCTCTTTACTCATCCCTCATCAGGCCCATAATTGAGTACAATGCCCCTCTTGGGATATACCTTACCAGACACCTGCAGCAACTGGAAAGACCCCAAAAGTACCTCACCAAGAGGAGCAAAGGGCTCAAACAGATGCCATATGCTGCCCAGTTAAAGAAATTCCAGCTCTACTCAGTGGCATACCGCCTGCTCAGAGGCGATCTGTGCCTGACGTATAAAGCCATGTCCAACCCGGAATTAATGGACATGCTGCACCTCAGAAAATCCAAATCCCATCGAGCTACGTGCTCGAGACTTGAACCTCAGCACTGAAATAAATAGGACATGCTGGAGGGACAGATTCATAACCCAGAGGCTCCCTTCACTCTGGAATAAAATCCCAGTCCAGGTTAGGCAGAGTCCCTCATTGACTCTCTTCAAGAGGAATCTTGATGAGTGGATGGGAGATCATAGGTTTACCCCGGGTATCACTTCTGTGTCACTGTTAGACAGAGGCACAGTATACTAACCTCGAGAAAGGGCATAGCAAAATTAATTTAAAATGGGTGGCGAAAGCCAAACACACTCTGGCTAGACTTATAAATGCCCTCGGGCAGATAGCCTAGTATGAACCTATGAACCTATGAAAAGAGTGACTTTGATTTTAATAACCTCTTCTTTCGTTCTTTTCACATGTTCTTTACAAGGTGACATTTTAAAACAGTAATAATTAAACAGGTTTTAATTCCATATGTGCATGAAAATGAATGCAACAATGACAGTTTGGTTTTAATGCAATGCATTTCAGATGTTGGCTGTAAGCTAATTAATTTGCAAGGTTCTTACCTCACAACTTTATTCTGGGTTTCTTTTATTTCTATCTGATTACAGTGTGGACCCTTATTAAGTTCGGATGTTATACTACTATTTAATAACAAGGCGTTAGTTGCAGACTGTAAAGATTATCCTATTATTATAATCAAAGAAAGAAAACATGCACTTATAGAAGTTACTGGTAAAAGTTCAGGTGTGTTCAAAACTGTACATCTACAGTGTATGAAAATACAGAGTTTAATATTATTAAACAGTAAATGAGAATGTTCTGTCTGTTCTGGAAGATGCATTAAGGAAAAGGGGGTCTTTTGTGTGTCTAAATGTATCCTTTATAGATGGCAAAGCACACTTGGTTTTGATTTCTTGAATTTCCAAAACAGAAAGTATTCAAATTTTTTGGACAAATATGATTTTTACACACTGCACTTGTTGAAACAAAAATAATCAAGAGATGGGTTACATGCATTACGCTGACATTTTAGTGGAATATTATAGTCACATAGAGAGTAATTTTTGAGCTTGAAACACCAGAATATTAAATAATGCCACCTATTATGGTCACAAACCAGATTGTTCAAAATAACATTATTGCTAAGGGGAAGAAAATATGCAAGTGTAATTGTCAAGTCCAAGATGTATTCTTTGGCAAAAGCTGCTTTGACTGAATGCACATTTTTTTCTTATTGTCACAAGGTAAACATCCCAGCTAAACTGAATCAATAATAAATTTAATGAATCAGCATTACAAGTAGGACAAGTTTGTTCAAACATAGGTATGGTTCTCAAACACACTCATTTTCTAATATGCTTTTGCAGGGCGGAGACATAAAGAAAAGAAAGGCATGTCTCCAGTGCCATACGAAAAGTAATTATGTACTAAAACATAGGAAATACTTAACTGACTTCTGGTTATAGTGAGAAACAGTCATGATTTAACACATGGTGCAGACAAAAGGCTAGAAAAATCATCACTCTTCTAATTTCTAGCCACAGTTAAATAAATCAGTTATGACTGAGGAAAGGCAATGAAATGTAACATGATAAATTCTGTTGTTTCTGTTATTTATTAGCTAGAGTTAAACTCTAAGCAGGTAAACAATGATAAGCGATTTGGCTAAAACTTTTAATGCTGCAAAGTGTTTGTATTTACAATGAAAAGTAAATGAAATATTCACTTTATGTAAATCAAAAGATTCAGGGTTCGATTCCTGGCTAATCAGTGACTGTTGTTATGATGTTTAAGGGATTAAGTATTTTATAGTGAATAGTAAGTTCCAGTAAATATATTTGTTTGTATCAGAAAACCACAGACAATGTTTTCATGCTTATTCTATGGTTTGTAAAAAAAATTTACAGGAGCTTTGCAAAAGGATTTCCACACTAGTAAAATTACAGACATATGAAAACATTCATTCATCTAGTGGGTGTTAAACAACAATAATTAATAACTATTTCAAACTGATGGTAATTAATGTATTGTAATTATATCCAGGTTATCCTACATACTGTATATTCAAATGTGTGAATTTTCACGAAAGGGTACTTTTAGCTGGAATTACAGGCAAGTAGATAAGATAACATTCGAAAGGCAGTTTCCATATTCAGTTAGGAAAATAATTGAAAATGCATTGAAATTATGAGACAGGAAGTTAAAAACCAATTCAACAAATAAATCCACATTTTTGTGGATTGAGACAGGAAGTTGCATGACTATTGGTAGAGTTAAATGTGATGCATCAGCAGCATAAAAAGAAGTTATGTACTTACCATAGCATTTCATCTGTGTTGTCCATCTTCATTTATCCTTGACAAATGGGTTCAGTTCCAATATTGGAACTCACTCAGCCATTACCACAACCCATGAGAACCAAAAAACCCTTTAGCTTAAGTCCTACCCAGAATGCTCCTTTCCAAATTACCTCAGATCGAGTTTGCAGATAGAAAAGACAGAAGGTATAGTCCTAATAACACCTTTATAGAGACCATATCTAGTGTCATATGTGAAAAAATGCATAACTAGGACCATAATTCGTTCGACCAAGAGGCCAGAATGGAAGAGGGATGGAGGGTGGGGAGGTAAGGATAAATGAAGATGGACAACACTGATGGAATGTTATGGTAAGTACATAACTTCTTTATCTGATCTTTTCAATCTTCATTTAATCCTTGACAAATGGGACAGAGTCAACACCTACCTTAGATCTTGGGAGGACTCATGGAAGGATATTCCTGAGCACCATAGAACCAAATGACGTTCTTCCCCTAGAGGCGAAATCCGATTTGTAATGAGTAATAAAGGTATGTGGGTTAGCCCATGTTGCTGCTGCAAACATATTGTCCATGGAAGCCTTGGAAAGAAAAACTGCTGAAGTAGCTATGGCTCTAGTAGAATGTGCCTTAGCAGGCCCATTTAATTAGACTTTCCTCTCATTGTATATGAAGGATATACAGTCCTTTAGCCATCTAGATAAGGTAACCTTGGAGATGGGCTTACCCATTCTGGTAGTTGAAAAAGAAACAAGCAGTCAGATTATCCTATGTCTTTTGTTCTGTGAAGATACAAGCACAATTGTCTATGAACATTTAATAAATAAAAACAGTATTAGTATTAGTATTCACCCTTGTTTGAGAAATAGGGAAAGAATACTGGCAAACTCATAGTTTGATTACTATTTGGTTCTGATACGACCTTTGGTAAAAGGAAGGGCTCATTCTCAAGGAAACCCTGTCTTTGTGAAATATCAAATATGATGGTTTACAAGATAAGGCTTGAATTTCTGAGATTCTTCTGGCAGAAGTAATCGCTACCAATAAAATAGTTTTCCAAGATAAGAATTTCAGGTCACAGTAAGAAGCGGATTCAAATGAGGGATGCACTATCGCTTATATAAAGAAGTTATGTATTAGCATAATGTTCCATATGTGTTGTCGATCTTCACTTCTCCTTGACTGTGGGTTTGGTTCCATATCTCGGAAACAACTCAGCCATTATTCCAGCTCGCTCCTTCCAAAAACCCTCGAGCTCAGCTCTACCCGTAATGCTCCTCACAGGGTTACCTCAGATCAAATTTGCATAAGATAGTGACAGACAGGAAATAACAGACCAGAAACCATATCTGTATTCCTAAAAAGAAAACCAATCTTTTGAGATAGATCCATTCCACCAAGAAACCCAAAGGGCTGGAGGAAGGAGGGTGGGGATGACAAGGATAAGTGAAGATCAACAACACAGATGGAACATTATGGTAAGACATAGCTTCTTTATCTGACATTGTTAATCTTCACTTAATCCTTGACTGTGGGACAGAGTCCCCAGCTACCTAAATCTTGGGAGGTCTTATATAAGTATATTCCTGAGCACCATCAAGCCAAATGATGCTTGTCCCCTAGAGACCAGATCTAGCTTGTAATGGTTAACAAAGGTATGCAGAGATGCCCAAGTAGCCCCTGCACATATATCATCTATAGAAGCTCTGGAATGAAAGACTGCAGAAGTGGCTGTTGCTCTCATTGAATGTGCTTTAACAGGTCCTGGTAGTTGCACTTTCCTTTTGTTATAAATGAAGGTTATACAGTCCTTGAGCCATTTAGCCAGAGTAACCTTAGAAACTGGTTTACCCATAGTAGCAGAAGAGAAAGAAACAAACAATTGATTAGATTATATGATTTCATTTGCTCTGTGAAGGTAAAAATGTAACTGTCTATGTACACCTAGAAAATGCAGACAATATTCACCCTTGTTTGAGAATTTGGGGAAAAAATGGGAAGTTGTATAGTCTGGTTGATATTAGTCTCAGACACAATTTTTCGCAGAAAGGAAGAATTTGTTCACAAGGAGACCCTGTCCTTATAAATAAAAAATGATGTAAGAAGGTTTGCAAGACAAGGCTTGTAGCACAGATATCCTCCTAGTTGAAGTACTAGCAATCAGAAATAAGGTTTTCCAGAATAAATAGTTCAAATCACAATTTGCGGATGGTTCAAATGGGGAATTAATTACAGACTGTAGCACCAGATTTACATCCCAAGGTGTAGAATGGTCTTTGTATGGGGGTCTGAGCATTAAGGTTCCCTTCAGAAAGGCTTTGCAAAGTTTGTGGGACATTAGCGCTGTATCATATAGACTATTATGAAAGTTTGAAATAGCAGCTAGATGCACTCATATAGTCGAGTAAGTTACTCCTGTTTCAAAAAGCGATGCTAAAAACTCCTAGACCCTATCAGCCGGTGTAGAATATGGATCAACGTTACTCTCTGTAGTCCATTTTGAAACTTTTTGCCACTTACTGAAGTACAATTGTCTAGTCAAAGGTTTGTGGGAGGCTAGAACAATTCATTGAACTGGGGAAGTAAGACCAGTATTCCTCGTAATCATTGGAATTGCAGAAGCCACTCAGTGAGCTTGAGATTTTGAAGATTCAGATGAACTAGTCCCTCTGGATGGGACAATAAATATGGAGCTGGGTCCAGTGTCCAAGGCTTCCGAATTAGGTGAGGCTAAAGAAAAGGAAACCATATCTCTTGAGGCCAGAATGTGGCAATGAAAATTAACCTGTTCTTCAACCTGTTGACTTTCTTTAGAAACTGAGATATGAGAGAAATTTGGGAAAAGGAGTACAATAGACCGGAGGGCCAATCGTGAAGGAGAGCATCTCTCAGTGACTCCCCTTGGAGAGGGGGATAAGGGCAAAGTAGCTGCTTTACTTGTTGTTCAGGGGGAATGCAAACAGATCACGGCAGGGCTGGCCCCATTAGCAGAATATCCTTTCTGCCACCAAATGATTGAGAGACCACTCGTATGGCATTAGGATGCTCCTGCTCATTTTGTCTGCAATCACAATGGAGCTCCACAGAATATGCATTGCAATTAGAAAGTGGTAGGATGAAATCGTCCATTGCCATACCCTGAGTGCTTCTTGACAAAGAGACTAAGATCTGGTTCCCCCTTGCTTGTTGATGTACCAGACTACTGACATGTCTGTTTGAATCGCAGTTGTTCCCAAGGGGAGAGTTTCTTGGAATGTCCACAATGTTAACAGCACTGTCCTCATCTCTAGAACATTAATGTACAAAATGGCCTCCAGCTGGGATCAACTGCCTTGGACTGTCTTTGCCAGATAATGCCCCCCACCCTATCTGGGACATGTCCATGGTCACTATGGCTTGGGTTTGAGGAGGGACAAAGTGTCTGCCTGACAAAATTTCATTGGAGTGAAGCCACCAGCTCAGGTCTTTCTTGCATAGATTGGTGATCATTACCCGATGGGACATTGGTTGATTCAGTAAGGACCACTGTGACATCAAGAGCCACTGAAGAATCCACATGTGACATCTTGCAAGGGGAACTAAAATGGTGGAGGCTGACATTGAACCTAGAGTTTGTAACAGTCTTGCAGTCACTTTTTTGCTGCGAGTAATCTGACTGACTTGCGATTTTATTGTTTGAAGTCTTTCTGGGGGAAGAGATGTGATGCCGGTGTTTCTGCTGTGTTAGCTCTAGATGGGATTTTTCATAGTTTACAGTGATCCCACGCAAACAGCAAGTTTGAAGAATGTAGTTTCTTGCCTGCAACACTAGATTCCTGGTGGAAGTGATAATGAGTCAGTCTTCTAGGTCTGGAAACACACAGAATCCTTGCAGTTTGAAGTGAGCTGCTACCACTGCCATGCATTTGGTGAACACCCTGGGGACTGTGGTGAGACCAAAGGGCAGGGCTCTGAACTGATAATGCCTGGCTCCCAGCCAGAAGCGCAGGAATATTTTGGAGCTCTTGTCCATTTTTATCTGATAATATGCAACCTGAAGATTTATTGAGCACATCCAATCATCTTTTCCTAAGAACAGAAGTATAGGCTGAACTGCAAACATCTGGAATTTTGTTTGTTGAACTGACTTGTTCAATACACAGAAATCCAGAATTGGTTTCCAGTCCCCAGTTTTCTTTGACACTAAAAAGAATCTTGAGTAAACTTCAGAGCCTATCTAGTGGGACTGCTAGAATGACTCTTTTGTCGAGCATTTTTTGAATTTCTAAGACCGCTGCATCCCTACTGTATGGAATGTCTGGGATTCTTTTTGTTTGTCTGGGTTTTTTTGAAAATGGGATATTGTAACATCTGGTTATAATCTTCTGCACACAATTTTCCATTGTTATACTTAGCCAGGCAGGAAGGTGCAGGGATAATTGTCCCCCGACTGCCTCCACAGGATGGCAATTGGGCCTCCATTCAGGAGAGCTGATAGGAATTACCAGGGAAAAAATCCCTGGAACCCTGATTTTGTGGGCCACCTCTACCTCTAGCATGGCATCTTCCATTGTAACTCCCTCCCTGCCCGCTGGGGAGTCATTGCCATGTGAGTTGTGGAAAGGTCCTTGGGATTTTTTGAACCATAATTTCCCACTTCCCTGGTTCCTGCAATAAGACAGTTGAGGAGGGGAAAAGTGTACACCCGTGGCAGAAAGGGTCTTTCCATCCTTCTCACATCTGGCAAGGGTCTCTTTAACTTTGGGGCCAAAAAAGGATGTTCCGTCAAATGGAGCAATAAGAAAAGAAGACTTGAATGGCTTTGCAAATTCACATAAGTGCATCCAGGCATGTCTCCTCATGGCTACGCCAGAACCTGCTACCATAGTTGTCCTTTCGGCTGAGTGTGCAATGAGCCTCATGGACAAATTGCATATCAAATCAAGGGTTGCCAGCTGGGAGGCTACTTTGGCCTGAACCCCCTCAGCTACTGCTCCTGTCAGAGTATCTGATAGCCCGTTTATCAGATCTCATTGAAGTCTCGTAAAATGTGCCATGAAGTTCAAGGACCTGAGATCAATGTTTGATCAAGTGTATATGCTCTTCCCAAATCTATCTATCATCCTAGACTCTTTATTAGGAGGATGGATAGTAGGACTTTCATCAGCAAGTTCCTTTTTGGTGGCTGCCACTACCACCATGGCATCTACTGGTATTACTTTAGCCCAATACTGCTGATCCTGAGGAGTTGACAAAATGCAGTCTGGCCTTTTGGAAATTGGCTCAATGGAATCAAGTATCTTCAAAGCCTGCTTTGCAATCAATTTAATCAGATCGTTAGCAGACAGAGAGATCAAAGAGGTAGATAGAGGGGCACAGAAATCCTCCAGGTATACCCATTCCTCTGAGGAAGGCTGATGGGAAGTCCAGCCACCCCTCTGTTTCAAGATCTCCAGTATGTCTCCAAAGGAGACATCTTCTGAGGGTGACTTTGGGGAACCTTTCTCTTTATTGAAATTGGTATCTTCTGTGCAAGACTCTTCAGGGTAGTCCAAGTGCTTCTTCTTGTACTTCCTCTTCAGCGGTATCTCCTCTGTGGGATGGGCCGGAGAGGTGTCTGAAGAGGATATGACCACCATGGTTGAATCATGAGGTTTCCATGCCTGCTGTCCCAGGGCAGAGACTGGAGGGAGCTCTCGGCGAGGGGTATGGCATGGTTGTTGGTCCGATGAAAGTGGTATCGACTGTAAACCCACAGTGGATAAAGTCCTCTCCATGGCCTGGAAAGCAGGCTCCCCCCCATAAAAGAATGGGAGCCCAGAACTGAAATAGACTCCTTCAGAACCGTGGTCCCATCCCACAAAGCTGGAGTTGACCTCACGTGTGCTGAAGTCCCAAGGAGCATGGATGGCTCCAACAACACCGGAGTGGAACCACGCTCCCCAGGACCGACAATGAAGCTTTAACTCTGGGAGGTCTGCGGTTCCGACAGAACTGAAGGATGTAAGAAGAGGAGCCACTCAGTTCCGGCAGTCTTGTCAGTACTGCCAATTAAAATGGCTAAGACTTCCCTGGTTTCCAAATTTTCAGTGGAACCAACTGGAAAACTGCTTCCACCATCGGTGCCTACACGGCAGTTATTGGTGCTGGAGATGTAGATCTGAGTAGCATAGAGACTGTCAAAGCCGGGACTGTTGGCACCAGGAACTGTGAAGCCTCAGTTGGAGTGAGAGAAGGAGCAAGACCTGGCATACAGACAGGTAAAATTCCAGAGACAGACAGGCTAAGAACCGAGGAAGTGGCCTATCCCCTCGCCACCAGGAGCTGGCCCACCAGTCTCAAAATATCTGACTCCATGAGGCTCTTGGTGGAATGGACCGAAGAGACCGATGGGGACCAGGGTTTCTCCAAGAATGGGCTTGGAGGTCTGTCTGCAAAGGGGTCAGGCATTGGTGAATATCTTGCACATGGTCTGTCTTTAAATGAAAACTCCTTCAGTTCTGAAACCACTGGAATGGAGGAGAGAGAAGGTTCTGAAACTGTTCGGTCCAAAACAGTACTAGATGCCGAAATTGTCAGTGCATAGGTTGGCACCGATGGTGGAAGCAGTTTTCCAGTCGGTTCCACTGAAAATTTGGAAACCAGGGAAGTCTTAGCCATTTTAATTGGTAGTGCTGACAAGACTGCCGGAACTGAGTGGCTCCTCTTCTTACATCCTTCATGTCTGGATGAAGAAAAAGAAGAAGAAGTAGAAGAAGAAGAAGAAGGAGAGGTAACATTAGTTTTTGATTGACAGATACAGATATGGCCTCGTTGAAGCTCGATTTTATAAGGCCTTTTAAGATGTTTGTTTTTTCTTTCTATGAGGGCCCAGTGACTGAAGCCATGGCATATAGCACAATCTTCTTGAAGGTGCACCAGGCCAAAGCAACAGACACATAAAGAGTGCCCATCAGAGTTTGGCAATTTACGATCACACTTCTGCCATCTTTTGAAGCCAGAAGTACCTTTAGCCTATAGCAGAAGAAACACACACAGAAAGAAAGGCGGAAAGATAAATTTAAAGTTTTTTTTTTCCACCAGAGAAAAGGATGTACCAACAATGGTACGAAAGTTTTACCTTAGCGGTAACTAGAGAAAGGAACAGAAGAAAAGTACCAACAATGGTACAAACAGATTACCGTAATGGTAAAGAGAAAGTGAAAGAGAAGAGAACTACCAACAATGGTATTGGAAGGAAATAAACACTACTTGTGTTAAGAAAAAGGCTAATAGAGGAGCTGGGTAAGTGAAACAATAGACAATTAATAACTAACAAAGAGTTTTAAAGAAAAAAACACTTACAGTTTGAAGAAAATAAGCTTGCTTGAGAGCTAGCAGGATAAACCCATCTGACACTAAAGTGGCAAATGAGATCTGAGGTAACCCTGTGGGGAGCATTATGGGTAGAGCTGAGCTCAAGAGTTTTTCGAAGGCACAAGCTGGAATAATGGCCGAGTCAGTTCCAAAATACAGAACCAAACACACAGTCAAGGATTAAGTGAAGACTGACAACACCAGATCACTAAGTTTAGGTCCCAAGGTACAGATAGATCCTTATACAGCAATTTTAACATCAATGTTCCTTTTAAGAATGCTTTACAAAGTTTGTGAGAAATTAATGAATATTTTTTGAGCCCATTATGAAAATTTGAAATAGCTGCTAGTTGAACCCTGATAGTAGAGGAAGAGGCTCTTGCTTCAAAAAGCAAAGCTAAAAATACTAAGACTTTGTCTATAGAAGCGGAAAAGGGGTCAATGCAATTATCTTGAGCCAGAAGGAAAATCTTTTCCATTTACTGTTGTAGAGTTTTCTGGTAGAAGGCTTATGGGAAGCTAAAAGAATCCTATAAACTGGGGGAGATAGATGATTATGCCTGGCAATCAAAGGAACTGCAGATGCCAAGTTGCGTTCTTGGGATTTTGAATGTTTGGGTGAACTAATCCCTCTGGATGGGGTAGGAAATCTGGATCTAGGTTGAGAGTCCATGGTCATTGAATCTGATAAGGCCAAAAAATGGGGAATCAAATATGTCATGGTCAGAATGGGGCAATGAGGATTACCTTGCTTTTCAACCTGATCACTTTCTTTAGAAATTGAGGAATTAAAGGGATCGGGGGAAAGGCATACAAGAGTCCGGAGGGCCAGCTGTGCAGGACAATGTCCCTCGGGGACTCCCCCAGAGGAGGGACCAGGGCAAAGTAGCTGCTGCAGTTGTTGTTCAGGGACAATGCAAATAGGTCACAGCAAGTTTGGCCCCGGTGATGAAAAATCTTTTCCGCTACTTTGGGATTGAGAATCCACTCATGAGGCAGAAGAATGCATCTGCTCAGTTTGTCTGCTTACACACTGGAATTCCCTGAAGTATGCATTGCTATTAGAAAGCTGTTGGAAAAGATCACCCACTGCCAGACGCTGAGATCTTCTCGACAAAGGGGGTAAGACTTGGTTCCTCCCTGCTTGTTGATGTACCAAACTACCAGTATATTGTCTGTTTGAATCACAATCGTTCCCAAGGTGAGAGCAGTTCGAAAGGACTGCAACGCTAAAAGCACTGCCCTCAGCTCTAGAAAATTGATATGCAAGTTGGCCTCCATGGGGGACCAAGTGTCTTGGACAGTCTTGCCCAGATAATGCCCCTCACCCCATATGGGAGGTGTCAGTGGTCATTATGGCCTAAGGTTGACTCAGGACAAAGAGGCAGCCCAAGAGAATTTCCTCTGAGTGAATCCACAAAGCTAGGTCTTTCTTGCAATGGTTGGTAATCTGACATTGGTTGATTTATTATAGACCACTGAGATGCTAGAAGCCACTGTAAAATTCTCATGTGAAACTTCACTAGGGGAACTAACGATATGGTCACTGCCATTGAACCTAAGGCTTGTAGGACTAGTCATGTGGCTACTATTGTTTCTGACAATGTTTTGCACCTGGGCTATATCTTTTGCAGTCTTAGATAAGGTAGGGAGGCTATGCACGTATTGGTATTTAGAACCCTTACTATGAACACTAAAGTCTGAGTTGGATTCAAATGTGATTTCTCATAATTTACGGTAATCCCTAGGTTGGCACAGGTCTGGAGAGCATAGTCTGTTGCTTGTTCTATAAGATGCCTGCTGGGACCAGTAATGAGCCAGTAATCTAAGTATGGAAACACCCAGAATCCTTGCAGTCTCAAGTGAGCTGCTACTACTGCCATGCATTTGGTGAAGACTCTGGGGGCTATGGTGAAACAAAAGGGCAGAGTTCTGAACTTATAATGACTGGCTCCCAGCCAAAAGCAGAGAAATCTCATGGAGCACTTGTCCACTTTTATGTGGTAATACACATCCTGGAGCTCTATCAAGCACATCCAATCATCTTTCCCTAAAAATGGGAGAATAGACTAAACTGTGACCATCTGGAATTTTGCCAGTCGAACAGATTTATTCAAAACACTTCGATTCAAAACTGATCTCCAGTTTCTTGTCTTTTTTGGCACTAAAAAGAATCTTGAGTAAACTCCGGATTCTGTCTGATCCGGATTCTATCTGATCTGGCAGGACCTCTTGGATGACTCTTTTTTCTAGCAGTTTTTGTATTTCTAGTACTGCTGGTTCCCGCTGACTGGGTGGGATAAGAAGTTATGTACTCAACATAACGTTCCATGTTTGTTGTCCATCTTGCCTTCATTCATTGCTGGTTGGGTTGAGAATCGAGAATCAGTTCAGACTCAGCCTATATAAAAGCTCGAGAGCTTCCATCGGCTCGTGGCTACACCCTATCCAATCATGCTCAGGGAAGATTACCCAGATCTTGTTTGCAGATACTATAGTTATTACCTCTAAACATATAACCATATCCAAAAAGAGACTACGAAGATATTCAGAGAAAATAATTTCCAATTTTGCAAGAAACCACTCGATCCTCCAAGAGCGAAGGTGGGGGAAGGAGGGTGGGATGCAAGAATGAAAACGAGATGGGCAACAAACAAGGAACATTATGGTGAATACATATCTTCTTAATGTTATATTGTTCTATCTCACCTTCATTCATTGCTGGGTGGGACAGCATCCCTAGCACCTTCTTTCTTGGGTGGCTCAAGGGAAAATACTCTTCAGATCAGTGGACCCAAAAGAGGCCTGTTCCTGGAGGCCAAATCGATTTTGTAATGAGTGGTAAAGGTATGAGGCTTTACCCATGTTGCTGCTGCACAAATTGAATCCATGGGTAGCCTTGCCTGAAATTCCGATGAGGTTGCTATAGCTCTTGTGGAGTGACCTTTTACTTTCTCTGGAAGTTCTCTATTCTGAGAGTTGTATGTGAAAGTTATACAGTCAATAAGCCATTTGGAAAGCGTGACCTTCGATATGGGGGCACCCTTCTTTTTATCCAAAAAGGATACAAACAGCTGGTCTGATTTCCTGAACTCCTTTGTTCTGTTGAGATTGAAACGTAGCTGTATGTGTACGTCTAATTGGTGTCATTTGAACTCTGACTTGTTGTCATAGTTAGGGAAAAAGACATACAAGTCAATGGATTGATTTAAATTTGCTTCTGAACATACTTTTGGGAGAAATGAAGGGTTAGTTCGCAGGGAAACACTGTCTTTGTGAAAAATCGTGTAAGGAGGACATATTGATAATGCTTGAAGTTCTGATACCCGTCTAGCAGAAGTGATGGCTACCAAGAAAGTTGTCTTCCACGTTAAGAACTTTAGTTCGTATGTTGATGCAGGTTCAAAGGGGAAAAGGATCAAGGTGGATAAAACAAAGTTTAGGTCGCATGGCGCTGGTGGCTCTTTTACTGGAGGTCTTAGTAGAAAGGTACCTTTCAAAAAGGCTTTGCAAAGCCTGTGGGACATGAATTTTAGTCCCATTTCACTAATATGATAGTTTGATATAGCAGCTAATTGAACTCGAATAGTAGCTGCAGCTTCAATTTCATCAAAAAGCTTAGCTAGAAAGTGTAATACAGCTGTTATAGAGGCAGTAAAAGGATCAATATGGTTGTTGAAAGCCCAAAGGGAAAATCTTTTCTGTTCGCTAGAATATAGTTTTCTGGTTGAAGACTTATGAGACAAAATCAAAATATGTTTCACTGCAGGGGAAATATCAGGAAACCTACCTATGTGTGGAACTACAGCAGCCAAGCTGTCAATTTGAGGGTTTGAAATGATGGATGAAGCATCTCTGACAAATGAGTCAGGAGGTCTGGAGCTGGGTCCAGAATCCATGGCTCCTCCTGGAGATGGGGCCATAGGAACGGGAACCAAATCTGACGAGGCCAGTATGGGGCAATGAGTATTAAACTGCTTCTCAATGTGCTGACTTTCTGAAGGACTTTGGGGATCAAGGGAAATGGGGGAAAGGCATAGAGGAGACCTGGGGGCCAATCGTGTACAAATGCACCCCTTAGTGACTCCACGGAGGGGGGATCAGGGAAAAGTAGCTGCTGCATTTGGCATTTATGGACACTGCAAAGAGGTCACGGCAAGGCTGGCCCCACGTGTGGAAAATCTCTTCCGTAACTTCCTGTTTTAGGGACCATTCATGAGGCATCAGAATAGCTCTGCTGAGTTTGTCTACTATCATGTTGGACTTCCCTGGGATGTGCGGTGCTGTCAGAAAACGTTAGGAAGCGACTACCCATTGCCATACTCTCTGGGCCTCTCGACATAGGGGAGTAGGATTTGGTTCTTACTTGTTTGTTTATGTACCACACCACCGACATTTTGTCTGTCTGAATTGCAACTGTTCCTAGTGGAAGGGAGTCCTGGAATGCTTGCAACGTCAAAAGCACTGCTCTCCTAGAGATGAGAGCAGTGCTTTTGCAACGTCAAAAGCACTGCTCTCATCTCTAGGATGTTGATATGCAAGTGGTTCTCGTTTTCCTGCCAAACACCTTGGACAGTCTTCCCAGATAATGCCCCCCCCCTCCCCATCTGGGAAGCGTCCATGGTTACTGTGACTACTGGTTGTGGAAAGATGAATGGTCAGCCTAAGGTCACTTGAGTGGAGTGAAGCCACCAGCGCAGGTCTTTCTTGCAGGATTCTGTTATGATAATTTTGTGAGACACAGGCAGCTCCTGCATGGACCACTGGGTGAATAGTAGCCACTGAAGAATCCTCATGTGCAGACGAGCTAAAGGTATCAAGATTATTGCTGCCACCATAGTACCCAAAACTCTCAAAACAACCTTCACCTGTGCTCTTTTCTTGGTTAAGAGGTGTTTGACTTAATGACGTAAGGTTTGAATCTTCTCAGGGTTGGCCAACATTTGTCTTGTATCTAAGTCTGCCCCTATGATGGCAACAAGGCAGATTTTTCAAAGTTTATCGTGATGCCTAGCTGAGAGCAAAGATGAATGGTGGTGTCTCTAGTTCTTCTTAGTAGATGCTTGGTGGTGGCTGTTAGGAGCCAGTCGTCTAAGTACAGAAACACCCGGAATCCTAGATGCCTCAAGTGAGCAGTAACTACTGCCATGCATTTTGTGAACATTCTGGGGGCTGTAGTGAGACCAAAGGGCAGAGCTCAAAACTGGTAGTGAGTGGCTCCTAGCTGAAAGTGCAAATGTCTCCTGGATTGCCTGTCCATCTTTATGTGGTAGTAGACATCCTGGAGATCTATCGAGCAAATCCAATTGTCTTTCCACAGAAAGGAGAGTATCGACTGCAGTGCCACCATCCGGAACTTTGACTTCTTGATGGACTTGTTTAGTCTGCTGAGATCCAGAATGGGTCTCCAGTCCCCTGTCTTTTTTGGAACTAAAAAGAACCTTGAGTAAGTCCCGGATCCAATGTGGTCTGCGGGGACATTTTGGATGATTCTTTTTTCTAGTATCGTTTGTGCCTCTAGAGTTGCATGATCCCATCAATTGGGTGGAACATCTGGGACTGATTTTTTTTCTAATAGGGGAGACGAAAAGGGTATGTAGCAACCTCTGGATATGATTGTTTGTATATATTTTTCATTTATTTATAGTCAGGCATTTGGGGTATAATGACAAGTGACCCCCGACTGCCTCAATTGATGGACAGATGGGCCTCCTCTCAGGAGTGCTGAAAGGATTTACTAAGGAAAGAATCTTTGTCATCCTGGTTTTGAGGACCCCCCTCTGTCACATGGTCGGCATCTTCCATTCTTACTTCCTCCTCTGCCCCTGGGGGAAGAATCACATGTGTCCGGGAAAGCTATTTGGGAGTTACAAAATCACATTTTCCCCCTTCTGACTTTGGGATAAGGTCTGTAGGGAAGGAGAAACGGACTCCAACAGCAGACAGAGTCTTTCCCTCCTGTTCACACCTTGTTAGAGTCTCTTTAACTTTTGGCCCGAGCAAAGATGGGCCATTAAAAGGGGAGTTAATAAAGGAAGACTTAAAGGTTCTGCAAAATCACATAAGCACATCCAGGAATGTCTGCTTAAGGAAATTACTGTACCCGTTGCCCTATTCGCTCCATCGGCTGCGTAGGAAATAAGTTGCATGGAGGAGTTCACCACAGAGTTTAAGGTGGAGAGATGGGAGGAGGGCTTATCCGAGACCCCTGCAGCTACAGAACCTTGGACGGTATCTCCTAGCTACTTCAGGAGATCCCTCTGAAACCTAGTGAAATGGGTCAGGTAGTTCAGCGACCTAAGAGCAAACCACACCGAAGAAAACATACACTTTCCTTATCTGTCCATCATTTGAGACTTTTTATTCGGTGGATGGACACACGAGGATGTCTCAGACAATTCCTTCTTGGTGGCTACCGCCACCACCATAGCATCTACAGAGACACCTTTACTGAGAAATTCTCTATCTGAGGGTGCAGTGATGAATTTATTTGGCCTCCTAGGAACAGGTTCCACTGAGTCCAGAGAGCCCCCTGCCTTCCAATTGATTATGTTCATGAGTTGGTCAAAAGGTGGAGACACCTAAGAGGTGGAAAGGCGAGACCCGAATGCCTCTAGGTACACAGACTCATCCTCAGAAGGGTTGATGAGCTTTCAGCCACCTCCCTGTTTAAGGATTTCTAGGATGTCTACAAAAGAGACATCCTCAGAGGGTGACCGTGGGGACCCTTCTGACTCATCGAGGTCTGTGTCTAAAGTGATGAACGCCTCAGGGGAGTCTAAATGCTTCCTCTTGCATAATCTCTTCCAAGGGACCTCCTCAGAGGGGTACTCCAGAGAGGTTTCGGAAGAGATTGCTTCGCCCAATGGGGCATCCTGGGGCTTTGGGTCACCACCCCTAGGTGGGAGCGATGGCACTGAGACGGACACTGGTGTTTGGGGTGAAGAGTACTTGGACCTGAGAGAGGAGCAGTTTGAGGTGACAGCACTCTCCTCATCAGCTCAAAAGCCCACTGACCCTGCTCTGAGGAGGCTCCTGACTCTGAGGAACCAGAAGACCCCCCGCCGAGCCAAGGTGGTGGGCTCCGAGGCCAATGTAGGGGCCGAACTCACCCACACCAAAGCCCTGAGAGGTAGATTCTCACTGGACAACTGTCCAACTTGACTCTCCTCACCGGACCCGATGGGGGGAGCATTGGCTCCTAGACCCCTCAAAATCCGATGGAACCGTGGCGGTCAGAGCGGAAGTCGAGCCCGAAGATCCCGGAGCAGGTTTTGGCACAGATGATTCTGCTGCAATCGAATCCAGGCACTCTGGTTCTGAATCCCCAGAATGGGTCAGAGGAGGAATTGACGAAGAGGAAGTGATGTTGGTCAGCCTCGAATGCCTCTGGGTCAGAGTCAACAGTATCTTGGCCAGCGCCGGTGTCCATAAAAGTCTCTTCACCACCCGCTCCACATCATCGTCCGAAAGGCTTCTGGAGGATTGAGAGGATGGGGTCAGGACCTCACTGGCTGTAGCAAAGATCTCACAACTGGGGAGACCGGTTTCAGGACTGGGAACCGGCTCTGAAACTGGAACTCTGTCAGTTCTAAAATCACAATGGGAGCCAAAGACAGAGATTTCTTGGGCCCGAAAGCCTTCGAGTCTGAAGATGATTCATTGGCTTGTTTTTTCATCAGATCCGAGAGAGAAGTAGTAGAAGATGATCTCTTTCCCAATTTTTCAGATCTGGAAGCTGGGGATTTTTGAGTAGTTTTTGAGAAACTCTGACTCCCTTCTAGAGCCTTGGAAAATGGCATTTTTAGTAAGCCTCTAGCTATCAGTTCATTCCTTCTTTCCATCAACATACAGCACCCAAACAATACACACAGCTGGTGTGTCCATCAGTCAGTGACATTTTTTGATTGCATTTATCACATTTTTTAAAACCCGAAGGTTTTGATTCTTTAGTATCCTTTCACATCTTAACACCAGTCGACACACAACCAAACAAGTAAGTTAACTAGAAAAAACAAACCAATATATATATATATATATATATATATATATATATATATATATATATATATATAAAATTAACTTGCAACCAACAAACTCTATATTATTTAACTACAAAACAGGAGGAGTAGTCTCTAACTAAAATGACTAACTCCTACAACAGACAGAGGGAAGGAAAGGAAAAGAAAGCCCTCTAAGTTAAATGGTATGAAGGGAGCCCTCTAACTTAAATGGACTAACCAACAAGAAAGAAAGTAATATCAATCCAAAACTCTCTAATTTAAATGAGTTTGGAAACCGAGATAGGGAGAAAAACAGACAGGCCTAGTGGGAGAACAACAGCCACCAGAAACACTCTCAAAGTGCTAAACACTAGTCTAAATGATTAGAATTACACAATACAGTACGTTCTTGGTAATATCAATACAATCAAAGAAGAAAAGATTCCACTTAGCCTAGAGCCTACATGGAAGCACCCTATCTTGTTTAGTGGCAAATGAGATCTGGGTAATCTTCCCTAGGGTGTAGCCACGAGCCGGTGGAAGCTCTCAAGCTTTTGTGTAGGCAGAGTCGGAACTGATTCTCGGTTCCGAACTTAACCAGCAATGAATGAAGACGAGATAGGACAACATAACATTAATAGTTATATGTACTTACCATAACTTGGTATCTGTGTTATCGTAGTCACCATTTATCACATATGGGTCTAGGATCTGACCGGAGCCAGCACACTTACACAACAGCTTAGCTGAAGCTCCTCCCCTCCCATAATGCTCTGCTGCCCTCTAACCCCTCAGATTGAGTTTGCCTTGGAGAAAGAAGATAGATAGAAAAGACCTGTCCCAGACAAGGTCCACTAAAAACCTGCCAGTCCCTCAGGACGAGGGACGGAGGGTGGGATCGTGATGAATGATGACTACAGATAACACAGACACCAAGTTATGGTAAGTACATAATTATTAATCTGATGTTATCCTAGTCACCATTCATCATGTATGGGTCAGAGTCCCCAGCTACCCAACATTCTCAGGTGGCCTCATGGAAGGACATGCTGAAGAACAGTGGAGCCAAAGGAAGCCCTTCTCCTAGAAACTAGGTCAGGTTTGTAATGTGAAATAAAGGTATGAGGAGAAGACCAAGTTGCCGCTGCACAAATGTCAGTTCAGGACTGATGAGCTGAAAAGGCAGCTGATGTAGCCACTGACCTGGTAGAATGAGCCTTAACTGGTCCAGGCAAAGGAGAACCTCATGAGGAGTAGATGTAAGAAATGCACTGGAAGATCCAACAGGAAATCGTCATTTTTTAAACAGCTCGGCCCTTCCTGATGACTGAAACAGTCACAAACAATTAGTCTGAGAGACGAAAGGACTTAGTTCTGTGCACATAAAAACGAAGCTGTCGATGAACCTCTAAGGTATGTAAGATGTATTCCCCCTTGTTAGTGTAATTAGGAAAGAACATAGGAAGTTGGATAGACTGACTGAGGTTCACTTCAGTGGCCGCTTTTGGCATAAATGAAGTATTGGGTCTCAAGGCCACTCTATCTTTATGGAATATCAAATAATGAGGTTTAATGGTAAGAGCGTACAATTCTGATACTCTTTTTGCTGAAGTTATCGCCATCAAAAAAGCAGTCTTCCCAAGAAATAAATCTGAGGTCACAGGATGCAGCAGGCTCAAAAGGGGGCCTAGTTAGAGACTACAGTACTACAGTAAGACCCCACAGTGGAGAAGGGTCCTTGATCGGAGGACGCAACAAAAACACACCTTTCAAGAAGGCCTTGCAAAGGCGAGAAAAGAACACAGGTTTGTCATTAAGGTGAAAATTAGAAATAGCTGCCATTTGGACTTTAATTGTAGAAAAACTAGCACCTTCCTGAAAAAAAAAACCAGGAAAAGAAGGATGTCAGAAATAGGAGCTGAAAATGGATCCAGATTCTGACCCCTAGCCCAAACTGAGAATATTTTCCACTTACTTCTGCAAACCCTCTTGGTAGAGGATTTTTGAGAAGCAAGGATAATGTCTTCTACAGAGAAGGAAAGCCTGGACGTAGCAAGAATCACTGGAAGTGGACAAACCAAGCTGTCAGACAAAGGCTCTGCAGATCCAGGAGCAGAAGGAGCAATGGGTGAGAGATCAGATCTGGAACCAGATCAAGCACCCAAGGGGGGGTGCCTTAGATGAGAATGTAGAAGAGGGAACCACACCTCCCAAGGCCAGAAGGGAGCAATGAGGATCAACTGTGTCCTGAGGCGTTTGCTTTCTGAAGAACCCTCGGAATCAATGGTAATGGAGGAAAGGCATAAAGGAGACACGGAGGCCAATCGTGAGTCAGAGTGTCCCTGGGGGACGCCCCCTCTGGGAGGATCAGGACAAAGTAGCTTCTGCATTTGTAGTTGAGGAAGGAAGCAAACAGATCACAGCTCGGTTGGCCCCATTGATAGAAGATCTGCTTCAGCATTAGAGGATTCAGAGACCACTCGTGAGGAGACAGACTTTCCCTGCTCAGCTTGTCTGCCAGCACGTTGGATGCTCCGGGAATATGAGTTGCAAGTAAAAAGCTCCCCGAGGACATTGCTCACTCCCAAACTCTCATGGCCTCGCAACAAAGTAGATAAGAATGTGTGCCCCCTTGCCTGTTTATGTACCACACAACAGCTGTGTTGTCTGTGGGTACTGCTATTGTTCCCAGAGGGAAGCAGTCCTGAAAGGCTTGCAATGAAAGGAGGACTCCTCTTATCTCCAGAACATTTATGTGCAGTTTGGTCTCTGACTGGGACCAAATCTCTTGGACAGTTTTCCACTGAAAGTGTCCCCCATCCTAGGAGGGAAGCTTCTGTTGTAACCATGGTCACCAGAACTGGGAGAGAAAAGGACCTGCCCGCTAGGAGGTCTGGCGAGTGTATCTACCACGACAGATGTCTCCAACATATTGGAATGAGACGTATAGGGACTGACTGAGGATGAGAGAGAATGGACCACTGAACCACCAGGGTCCACTGCAGAACTCTCATGTAATACCTGGCCATTGGGACCAGACAAATGGCTGCTGCCATAGAACCTAGAGCGTTTAGAATAAGTGACAATGGAGGATGCGTTTGCTTTAGAAGAGATTGTACATGAGACCGAATAAGAAGCATGTGGCAGAGGAGAAGAGCTGCAATCTCTAAAGTAATGTCCAACTGAGTGCCTATGAATTCCAGCTGCTGAGATGGGGTCAAGGAAGACTTTGCAAGATGACTGTTATCCCCAACTGATCAAAGAGACGAAGAAGAAAGTGTGTGGTCTCCACCAGTTGATGCTATGCTGTCTGGGAGCTGTGGCGAGCCAATCGTTGAGATAGGGAAACACCTGGAATCCCTGCAGCCCGAGATGAACTGCTACCACTGCCATAAACTTGGTAAACACCCAGGGGGCTGTGGTGAGTCCAAAGGGGAGGGCTCTGAACTGGAAATGATTGGCTTCTATGTGAAAGCAGAAAAATCTCCAGGACCACCTATCTATTTTGATGTGATAGTCCTGGAGATCCACAGAGCACATCCAGTCATTTTTGTGCAAGAGGGGCACAATAGACTGTACAGTAACCATTCGGAACTTCAACTTCTTGACTGAGAGAATCAACTGACCTGAGGTCCAGAACTGGATGCAGGTCCCCTATTTTCTTTGGCACCAAAAAGAAGCGGGATTAAGTTCCGGATCCTCTCTGTCCTGACGGAACCCTTTGGATGTCTCTTTTTAGAACGAGGTTGGTCACCTCTAAACAGGCTAACTCTCTCTGACCAGGTGGCATGTCTGGGAGAGTTCAGCTTTTCAGTGGAGTGGGGTCAGAAAAGGCAATACAGTAGCCCCTGAATATAGTGTTTAGCACCCATTGATCGGTTGTGATGTTTGCCCAGGCTGAAGGGTGCAAGGATAAGCGACCCACGACTGCCTCCAGGGCAGGACAGACAGGCAACACTTCAGGGGCACTGGAAGGGCTTCTCAGAGAAGGGCTCCTTGGAACCCGGGTTTTGCGGGCCTCCTCTGCCCCTAGGGTGGCATTGCCCATTGAAACCTCTCCCCCATCCCCTGGAAGAGGAATCTTCTTGAGCTTCCTGAAAGGAAGATTGCTACTTACAGAACCACATCTTCTTGTTCCCCTATTGGGTCTTACAAAAGGACCTTTGGGTGTACAGGATTTGATTTCTATGGCTGACAGTGTCTTCCCTTCTTGCTCAAGTAAACTTGATGCTTGGTCCAAAGAGGGTTGAACCATTGAAGGGGGCATTGGTGAATGACGCTTTAAAAGCCTCTGCAAACCCACATAAATGTAGCCAGACATGACGCCAGATGGCAATGCCTGTGCCTGCTGCTCATGAGGAACCCTATGCAGCATTGGCTATCAACCTCATTGATGAGTTACATATGGAAATGAGAGTGGCCAGCTTGTGAGAAATGGTTTCTGCTCTTTTGGGTACTGGCTCCACTGTATCGGGTTTCTTCCAAGCTCTGCTGGCAATAAGGTTGATCAAGGGATCAGCAGGGGGGGGACACCCAAGAGGTAGATGGGCGCGTACCAAAAGCCTCCAGAAACACGGCTTCCTCAGAGGACAGGGACTGGCTAGACCAACCATCCTTGGCCTTAAGAATCCCCAGGATGTCTCCAAAGGAGACATCATTGGGCAGTGACCTTGTGGACCCAGCCCCTTCATCGATATCCATGTCCTCAGTGAGAGACTCCAATGCGGAGTCAAGATGTCTCCTCTGACATGTCCTCTTCCAATTGACTTCCTCTGCAGGAGGCTAAGGGGAAGATTCGGAAGAGGTGAGGACCCCGATATGTGTAACTCCCTCCTGGAGGCTAGGTCAAACAGGCTAACTAGGAGCAGGATGAGATGGTCCACTCAAACTCTAGGGATGGGATGGAGCATGGCAAGCAGGCGAGGCTACTCTGGTAACAGAGAGAGATCTTTCCACCACTTGGAAAGCAGTGGGACCGGACAAAGCCCCCTCTCGCTCCCCTGCTGGCAACACTACAACGAAGGAAGGAGCAGACCCTGCCAGAACCCCCAACCCTCCGGAGAATACCATCCCGGAACTATCAAAAGCCAAAGCACCGAGGGGCAGAGAACGGTCTGAAAGGCCCGGACATTAACCAGCCCTTATGGACTCTTGGGTGACAACCCGGACCGGTGGTCCCACCTGTCCCGGAGAATGGGAGCAGAACTGGCCATAGACTCTGATGGGGTAGGGATAAAAGAAGTTCTGGTAACCCCCACCGCCTCCATGCTGCACACTGGCTCCCTATCTCCAAACTCTGAGAAGTCGGATGAGGAGCGGGAAGTTGGGGAGTGAGAGAAGGCTGCCTAATTCTGTGGGCGTGGGAATCCAAAAGCCACAGTTTGATTTGAGCCCTCAAAAAGGACCACATCATCCTGTCCATATCAGAGGAAAGGATGCTCTTGGAGGATTGGGAGGAAACATGAGATCTAGCTGGAGACCTGTGCAGGAACCCCAAGGGCTTTCTCTGATGGTCTGGGGAATGGGGCCTCTGTGGAGGGGTAAATTAGAAGTTATGTACTCACCATAACATTCCATCTGAGTAGGTGTATTCATTTGTCTGCAACCTGTGGGTTATGGATCCGATATCAGATCCGAACCGGCATGGTTTTCCAGCTATGGATCCGAGCTCTCAGCTCCTCCCCTCACCCATAATGCCCTGCTCTCCCTACATGACCTCAGATCGAGTTTGCCAACAGCATGAACACCCTGAAAAGGGTAACACATAATATGCAGGAAACTGAAAAGGCCAGGGGGATAGGAGGGCGGGATGGTTGCAGACAAATGAATACACCTACTCAGATGGAACGTTATGGTGAGTACATAACTTCTAAATCTGAAGTAGGAGATTCATTTGTCTGCAACCTGTGGGACAGAGTCCCCAGCTACCTGAATCTTGGGCGGCCATCATGGAAGGATATTCCGAGCACCTGAGCCAAAGGATGCTCTACCCCTAGATGTAATATCCAACTTGTAGTGGAAAATAAAGGTATGAGATGAAGCCCAAGTGGCTGCTGAACAAATATCATCCAGAGGAATCCTAGCCTTAAAGGCCGCCGAGGTAGAAACTGACCGGGTTGAATGGGCATGTATTCCATCCAGTGCGGGCCTTCCAGAAGCTTGATAAGCCAATAAGATGCACTGTGAAATCCAGCGAGATAATGAGACTTTAGAAATTGGCTTGCCCAAATTAAATTTAGCAAAGGAAATAAACAACTGGTCGGATTGCCTATGGCCAGCAGTCCTGTTTAGATAAAATCTAAGTTGCCTGTGAACATCTAAGGAATGAAGCTTGTATTCACCCTTGTTTTGATATTTAGGAAAGAAAACAGGGAGGTTAATGGATTGATTAATATTTGCTTCAGAAGCTACCTTAGGAAGAAAGGACGGGTTGGTCCTGAGGTATACACGGTCCGGATGAAAGACCAAGTAAGGAGGCTTGGCTGATAAGGCTTGAAGTTCTGAGACTCTCTTGGCCGAGGTAATGGCTACTAAAAAGGCCGTCTTGAAAGATAAAAATTTCAGATCTACGGTCGCCGCCGGTTCGAAGGGGGGAGCGGTCAAGGCCTGGAGGACCAAAGAAAGGTCCCAAGGAGGAACCACTTGCTTTACAGGGGGCCTGAGAAGAAAGGTACCTTTTAGGAAAATCTTACACAATTTGGCAGACATCAGTGGACTGGAGTCGTGACCAATATGATAATGAGAAATTGCCACAAGTTGTACTTTGACCGTGGAACTGCTGGCACCATCATTAAAAAGAGTGGTTAAGAAGTCAAGCACCAGAGGAAGGGGAACAGTGAAGGGGTTTAGACCTTGCCGCTCCGCCCACAAGGAAAACCATTTCCACTTGCTGCGGTAAACTTTCCTGGTAGATGGTTTATGAGCCGCCACCAGGATGGCCTTAACTGGGGACGAAATACCGGGAGTCCTGATCAGGAGTGGAACTGGAGCAGCCAAGCGGTCAGCTTCAGGTTGTCCAGATTTGGGGTTGATAAGTGGGATGGATGAGATATCAGATCCGGAATGGGATCTAGAATCTAAGGAGGATTCACTGAGTGAGACCTTAGGAAAGGGAACCAGATCTGTCGAGGCCAAAATGGGGCAATGAGAATCATTCTGCACCCCAACCGAGAGGCTTTCTGAAGAACTTGGAGCATGAGAGGCAAGGCGGGGTAAGCATAAAGAAGACCGGGTGGCCAAGCATGCACCAGAGCGTCTCTTGGGGTACCTCCGGGAGGAGGTATTAGAGCGAAAAACTGTTGCACTTGGTGTTTGAGGGAGACGCAAAAAGATCGCAACAAGGAGTTCCCCACCGTGCGAAGATGCGTTCCGCTACCTGAGTATTGAGAGACCACTCGTAAGGGGTGAGAATGGTGCGACTGAGTTTGTCCGCAAGGATGTTGGACCGACCCGGAATATGCGCTGCTATGAGAAAGCGGTTGGTAGAGATTGCCCATTCCCACACTCTCATGGCTTCTCGACAAAGAGGGTAAGACCTGGTTCCTCCTTGCTTGTTGATATACCAGACGACAGACATGTTGTCCGATTGAATCGCAATTGTTCCCAAGGGAAGAAAGGTCTGAAGTGCTAGTAACGCTAAGAGCACTGCTCTCATCTCTAGAACGTTGATATGCAGTAAGGTCTCTGAATCGTTCCACGTGCCTTGGACCGTCCGGCCTGCAAAATGCCCCCCCCACCCGAGGCGGGAGGCATCCGTGGTCACCGTGGTGAGAGGGGGAGAAGCACAAAAGGGGCGGCCTCCGTGGAGATCTGGAGAGTGTAGCCACCACAGGAGGGACCGCTTGCAAGCCTTGCTGATCGCAATGGGATGATGCATAGGAAGAGCAAGATACGACCACTGAACTAGGAGTGTCCATTGAAGGATGCATATTGAACCTGGCGAGAGGAAGAAGCGCTATCGCTGCCGCCATGGACCCTAGGGCCCTCAGGACCAACTCGCGGAACTGAGCTGGAGTGGAGAATGGCCCGCACCTGGAGCTGCAGATTCTGAATTCTGTCCGCAGTGAGGAAGGCTCTTAATCGCCTCGTGTCTAACCTGGCACCTATAAAATCTATGAACTGCGTGGGTGCTAGGTTGGATTTTTCTGTATTTATTGTGATGCCCAGACGGGGAGCAAGATGGAGAAAGGAGTCTCACGCCAGTAATAGTAGATGCCTTGTTGGGGCGGTGAGAAGCCAGTCGTCCAGGTAAGGAAAGACCTGCACCCCCTGAAGCCTCAGGTGGGCCGCTACCACTGCTAATACTTTGGTGAACACCCTGGGGGCTGTGGTGAGACCAAAGGGAAGGACCCGAATTGGTAGTGACTGGCTCCCAGCCGAAGCGGAGAAACCTCCTGGGCGCCTGTCCATTAGTATATGGTAGTACGCATCCTTGAGGTCTATGGAGCACATCCAGTGATTTTCTCCCAGAAGGGGGAGAATAGACTGCAACGTAACCATTCGGAATTTCTCTTTGGGAACTGCCAGGTTCAAGAGTGAAAGGTCTAAAATTGGTCTTAGATCCCCCGTCTTTTTTGGCACTAAAAAGAACCTGGAGTAGAACCCTGATCCGATCTGGTCTGGGGGACGGGCTGGATGGCTCTTTTCTTTAGCAGATGGCCAATTTCTGCCAAAGCGGCCTCCCACTGACCGGGTGGAACGTCGGGGAGGGACTTCAATTTTGGCATGTGACGAAATGGGATATGGTATCCTCTGGATATGATTTGGAGGACCCAGCGGTCTGATGTTATGGACTCCCATGCCGCTAGGTGCTCCGAAAAACGTCCCCCGACTGCCTCCAGAGTGGAGCAGCCGGGCAACCCTTCAGGGCTGCTGCGTGGGCCGTTCAGAGAAGGGTTCTCTGGACCCGAAGTTCCTGGGAGCCCCTCTGCCCCTGGGGCGGCATCCTCCCTGTCCTCCTCTGCCACGGAAGGACTGGTTGTCCGGAGCGGGCTGGGATTGCTGCGACTTCTGGAACCACATCTTCTTCTGGCCCTTTTGGTTCCTAGAATAGGGCCTCTGGGGCACAGAGAAGCGGATTCCGACGGCAGACAGCGTCTTCCCGTCCTTTTCGCTCTGGGTCAAGGTATCACAAACAGTTTTGCCAAAGAGGGCAGAACCATCGAAGGGGGCGTTCGCAAATGACGCCTTGAAGGGCTCCGTGAAATCGCAATGACGGAGCCAGGCCTGACGTCTGGTAACTAGGCCTGCCCCTGCGGCTCTAGCGGCACCTTCCGTAGCATGGGACAGTAACCGCATAGAGGTATTAGTGACGGACCTGAGAGTGGCCATACGGGTGGAGTGCAACACTTTGTCCTCCTCCGACATGGACTCTGGGGGGGATGCAGCGTATTCTTTGATAAGATCACGCTGCATCCTAATCACATGTGCCAGGTAGTTCAGCGCCCTTACTGAGAAGGTCGCTGAACTAAACTTTTAGTTATGTACTCACCATAACTTCAGATGTTTGGGATCCATCTCGCCTACATTCTGAACTGATGGGGTTCGGAGCCGATCCCTTGGCTCCGACTCGGCACGCTTATGCTATAGAGCGAGGCCTCTAATTGGCTGAGCTATCTTTATCCCAGGATGCACCACCACTAATCCCACAGATCTTGTTTGTCCGCATTCATGCACACATGCACAACTTGATTATATAACATTGTTAGATGTTTCAAGATGAAACAACAGGATTCGGACCTTCTGATATCCTCAGATCTCCAAGGAAGGGGGAAGGAGGGTGGGTTATTAGGAATGTAGGCGAGATGGATCCCAAACATCTGAAGTTATGGTGAGTACATAACTAAAAGATGTTATGTGATCCTATCTCGCCTACATTCTGAACTGATGGGACAGCGTCCCTAGCACCTAAATCCCGGGTGGCTCATTGGAAAACACTCCTGAGCACTGTGGAACCAAATGAAGCTCGTCCTCTAGATGCCACATCTAATTTGTAGTGGGAAATGAAGGTGTGGGCGGAAGACCATGTAGCCAGCACAAATGTCACTAATAGCAAGCTTAGAATGAAATGCTACCGAAGTAGCCATAGCCCTTGTAGAATGAGCCTTGACAGAGGTGGTAAGCTCTTTGTTAGAATAAATATAAGCTTGAGTAATACAGTCCCTGATCCATTTGGCAATAGTGACCTTTGTGACAGCGTTGCCCAATTTGTTATCTGCAAAGGATACAAACAACTGATCTGTTTTCCTTGTTTGTTTGGTTCTGTCTAAATAAAAACGTAACTGTCTGTGGACATCTAATGTGTGGAATATGAACTCCGCTTTGTTAGAGTATTTTGGGAAAAAACTGGAAGCTCTAACGATCGTTGTAAGCAGAAAGTAGAAAAAACTTTAGGGACAAAGGAAGGATTTGGTCTGAGGGATACTCTTTCTTTATGAAAAACCAAGTACGGGGGTTTCACTGACAAAGCTTGAAGCTCTGAAACTCTTCTGGCAGAAGTAATCGCCACCAGAAAAGCTGTCTTCCATGATAGAAACTTTAGATCACATGTAGCTGCCGGTTCAAAGGGGAAAGAAGTCAAGGCGCGTAACACTATATCAAGATCCCATGGAGGTGCAGGATGAGAAATCGGAGGTCTTAATAGAGCAGCCCCTTTCAAGAAGGTCTTACACAATCTGTTGCTCATTAAAGGTGGGTCTATGGATTCGTGAAAATTAGAAATTGCTGCCAATTGTACCTTGATGGTAGAAACTGAAGAGCCTTGATTGAAAAGAGAGGTCAGAAATTTTAGTACTTCTGCCACGGGAATAGAAATGGGGTCCAGGCCCCGGAGTTGAGCCCAAATAGCAAATCTTTTCCATTTGCTAGAATACAGTTTCTTTGTAGCAGACTTATGGGGCGAAGATAATATGTGCACAACATCTGGATCCAATGTATGACTCCTGACTATCGTCGGAAGAGGAGGAGCCAAGCCGTCAATTTTAAGGTGTGTAGGGACTGGTGGAATAGTCCCGACTGATGAACCAGTAGGTCTGGGACCTGATCCAGGAACCATGGACCTTCCAGAGCATGTTTCGAAGATAGGGAACCACACTTGACGAGGCCAGTAAGGAGCAATTAAGATCATTTTGCTCCCCAAGAGAGATGCCTTTTGAATCACCCTGGGAAGGAGAGGAACTGGAGGGAAGGCATAAAGCAAGCCGGTGGGCCAAGGATGGACTAATGCGTCCATGGGGCTCTTCCCCGGAGCCGGGGTTAGGGAGAAGAATTCTTTGCACTTTGCATTCAGAGGAGTCGCGAAGAGGTCGCAACACGGAACTCCCCATTCGCTGAAAATCTGACTTGCAACTGTCATATTCAGAGACCATTCGTGAGGAGAGAGGATGGTTCTGCTCAATCTGTCGGCTATGACATTGGACTTGCCCGGTATGTGAGTAGCCACTAGGAAGCGTTTGGTCGAGACTGCCCATTCCCAAACTCTCATGGCTTCTCTGCAAAGAGGATAGGATCTGGTCCCTCCCTGTTTGTTCTGGTACCAGACAACTGACATGTTGTCTGAGTGAACAGCAATTACGCCCTGAGGGAGATAATCGTGAAGGGCTTGAAGGGACAGGAGTACTGCCCTCATTTCTAGGATGTTGATATGAAGAAGAGTCTCTTCCGGGTGCCATTTGCCTTGGACTGACCTGCCCAGGGAATGCCCCCCCCCACCCCATCTGGGAGGTGTCCGTGGTCAAAGTGGCCGGAGGAGGTAGAACAAAGGGTCGTCCCTGATCCAAATTGGAGGGCACTAGCCACCAGCGAAGGTCCCGTTTGCAAGATTCCGTGATCCATATGAGGTGACTGAGAGGGAGTTCCTGAAAGGACCACTGAGCTGAAAGAAGCCACTGGAGGATTCTCATGTGCAACCTTGCCAAGGGGACTAGAAGAACCGTGGCAGACATGGATCCCAATAGCTGCAGGACCATTCTGGCTGGGGCTTTGGACCTGGGAAGTAAGGCTCGAACTTGAGTCTGTATGGTTTGAATTCTGTCTGTACGTAGATAGACCCGCATTTGGTTTGAGTCTATCTCTACCCCTATGAATCTTATTCGTTGAGATGGCAGCAACACAGACTTTGGCCAATTGAAGGTGATTCCAAGGGAATTGCCCAGTGATATAGTGGCTTGTAGGCTCCGCAGAAGTAGATGCTTGGAGGTGGCAGTTAGGAGCCAGTCGTCTAGATACGGAAACACCTGGAATCCTAGACTTCTCAGGTGAGCAGTCACGACTGCCAAGCACTTGGTGAACACCCTGGGGGCTGTGGTGAGACCAAAGGGCAGCGCACGGAACTGAAAATGACTGCCTCCTAGGCTGAAGCGCAGATGTCTCCTGGACGCTTGATGTACCATGATATGATAATAAGCGTCCTTGAGATCTATGGAGCACATCCAAACACCTTTCTCCAGCAATGGGAGAATGGTTTGTAGAGTGACCATTCGGAACTTGGACTTTCTGACTGAACGGTTTAGGATGCTGAGGTCCAAAATGGGCCTCAAGTCCCCGGTCTTTTTTGGCACCAAAAAGAATCTTGAGTAAGTCCCTAATCCGATCTGGTCTGCGGGGACCGGTTGGATGACTCCTTTTTGCAGCAGCTTTGAAACTTCTGAGGCTGCGGTATCCCGTTGACTGGGTGGCGGGTCCGGGATTTTTTTGGACTGGGGGGGGTGAGAGAATGGGATGGAGTAACCTCCGGCGATAATCCGAAGCACCCATCGGTCCTGAGTGATACCTTCCCAGGCCTTTAGGTGCTTCGAGCGACCCCGACTGGCTCCGGAGCAGCACAGCCAGGCAATCCCTCAGGGACTATGAAAGGCTGAAGAGCCACAAAGGACTCGCGGTCTCCAGTGTTGCGAGGGCCTCTGCCACCTCTGGGACGGCGTCTTCCGGATGAATTATCCCTCCTCTGCCTCTGGAAGGGGAACCCTCCTGCTGAGAGGGGTAAGGCTTCTGAGATCTACGGAACCACATTTTCCCTCCTCTTTTAGCCTTGGGATAAGGCCGAAAGGGAGTGGAAAATCGTGCCCCTACGGCAGTCAGAGTCTTACCCTCCTGTTCACAGCGGGTTAGTGTGTCCTTTACCTTGGGTCCAAACAGGGAGGACCCATCAAAGAGGGCGTCGGCAAATGAAGACTTAAAGGCCTCCGCGAAATGACACAGACGGAGCCAGGCTTGTCTCTGTAGAGCAATGCCTGTACCCGCCGCTCTACTCTCCCCTTCGGCCGCATAAGAAATGAGCCTCATGGACGAGTTCGAAATGGATGACATTGTAGCCAGCTGAGAGCCAACCGTCTGGGCCAGCTCCTCAGGCAGGTTACCCAAGAGGGTATCGGATAGCTCCTTAATCAGATCCCTCTGAAATCTGGTAAAGTGCGTAAGGTAGTTCAGGGACCTCAGTGTAAAGGCCGCTGAACTGAGGGTGTGCTTTCGTGCGATCCATGCTCCTAGACTCCTTATTAGGAGGATGGACGGACGTAGAAGCCTCTGCTACATCTTGCTGGGTAGCAGATGCCACCACCAAAGCATCTACAGCCACACCTTTAGTTAGGAACTCTCTATCAGGGGGCGCCGAGAGAAATTTGTTCGGACGAGCAGGCACCGGTTCCACAGAGTCTGGGTGTTCCCACGCCCTTCGACAGATCAAATCCAAGAGCTCGTCAAAGGGCGGAGACACCCAGGAGGTGGAGAGCTGAGCCCCGAAGGCCTTCAGGAACACCGACTCATCAGCAGAGGGAGGTTTGGACTGCCAGCCGGCTCGTTGTTTTAGGGCTTCCAGGATGTCTGCAAAGGAGACATCATCCGAGGACGACTTAGGGGACCCCTCTGCATCATCGAGATCAGTGTCGGATGTCAGAGACTCATCAGGGGAGTCAACGTGCTTCCTCTTGCACGATCTTTTCCTGGGGGGTTCTTCCAAAGAGGCTTCAGAAGGACCTCCAGGAGGGGGAGAAACCCCAGTGGGGGTAACCTGAGGCCCGGGGGCTCCGCTGTCTAAGGACAGGGGGACTGCCAACGACCCAGTTTCTGTATGCAGGGAAGGAACTGGGGAAACCGCGGAGGTAGCCAAGGAAGATTTGGCTAATGCACTCCTCATAGCCCTGAAGGCGGGACCACCAGAATCCTGGGAGGGTCCCACCTCCATGGCCACGACAGTGGACGGCACTCCCGCCGCCGACACACCAAGAGGGAGACTTGGGACCGAAAGCATCAATCCTGAAGCCTCCCCCCAGGGCCGAAGGAAGAAGTCCGTGTACTGAACTCTGACCCAAGAGCCGGAGTTGGAGCAAGGGTCAGGCCCGACCCTAACACCTCCACAGGTTCCACCAGCACCGGCTCCAATGGTGCCGAAGCTGTTGGAGGAGGAACCACAGTAGGGGAGTGGACCATCGGCTCCGAAGCCAAATGGGCTGGAGCTGAAACTAGCTTTTGGATCACCAGAGACTGGAAGAGTCGAAGGAGCACCCTGTCGATGTCCGAATCAGACATCTTGGATGATCTAGAGGATACCGATCGGGCCCGAACCGATTTCTCCATCGGCTCCGAAGGGCTCGGGGACCGGCTCCGAATGGACTCAACAACTATCGGCTCCGAGGAAGGTTTCAAGGAAATTTCCCTTGGTGCCAATAAGGACTTCGGCTCCGAGGGGGAAGAGTCTGAGCCGGTAACCCTTATCAGCTCCAATATCAGTGGAACCGATGAGGGTGACCCGCCTCTCGATGCTCCAGACCTCGGCTCCGAAACCAGAGGGGTCGAGGCTGGAGGCATCGAGGCAGACCGTTCCGACCTCGGCTCCGAAGTCCGTGGAGCCGATGGAGAAGTCTGCTTAGATTTTTTAGCGAGCCGACACTTTCTTCTTTTTAGAAGGAGACGGAGAGGAAGATAAAGCCTCCTCGAAGGAAGGCTTGATTAATCCCTTGAGGATTAATTTGTTCTTCCTCTCCTGGAGGACTCTAGAAGAGAACGCGTGGCACACACTACACGACTCTTGTAGGTGCTTAGCACCTAAGCAATAGACGCACGAGGAGTGGTCGTCCGTTATGGACATTTTAAAACCACACCTCGTGCATTTCTTAAATCCGGAGGGTTTGTGTTCTTTAAACATAACTGCTTTACCACAGAACCTATCTAAGTGAAGAAACACTAAACTTAGTCAAATGGTAAAGTTAAATTAAACAACTTCAACAAAATTATAATATATATATTTTTTTTTTTTTATATCACACTAAACAGTTAAACAGACAAAAAAGATAAAGAGAGTCAAGACCCTCTAACTTAAACGGGTGCTTGACCCAAGAAAGATATACAAGCAGCAAAGCAACAGGGGAAGGCCCCTCTAACTAAAACGGGAAACCTTCCCTGACTAAAAAAATCACAAATTTTTTAACAGAAATTCACCAATCACACTAATATGACAACAATAGCTGTTAAAACAGCTTTTGGGTTCAAAGTAAGGAAATTTGTGACAGGAAAAAGCCTAAATAAATAGTACTTAGCCCAGCCAATGTTGAGACCACGTCTAAGCTTGTTAGCGGCAAACGAGATCTGGGGGATTAGTGGTGGTGCATCCTGGGATAAAGATAGCTCAGCCAATTAGAGGCCTTGCTCTATAGCATAAGCGTGCCGAGTCAGAGCCGAGGGATCGGCTCCGAACCCCATCAGTTCAGAATGTAGGCGAGATAGGATCACATAACATCATCCGCTTCCCCAAGCGGTCCATCACCCGAGACTCCTTGCTCGGGGGATGGACTGAGGGACTCTCCTGAGCAAGTTCCCTCTTGGTGGCAGCCGCCGTCAACATGGCATCTACTGGAGGCCCCTTACTCCAATGGGCACGGTCAGCCGGGGGACTGAGTATACGGTCGGGCCTTTTTGGGATTGGCTCCATGGTGTCCGGTTCCTTCCACGCCCTGGTGGTAATGAGGTCCACCAGGGGGTCGGCAGGAGGGGACACCCAAGAGGTAGACGGGCCCGCTTCAAATGCCTCCAAGAACACGGACTCGTCCGAGGAAGACTTGGGGGCAGACCACCCCCCCCTTATGCGGAGCATTTCCATGATGTCTCCAAATGAGACATCCTCAGGGGGTGACCTTGGGGAGCCTTCCTCTTCCTCCAAGTCCGTGTCTTCTGTGAGAGACTCGGGGGAGTCAATGTGCCTCCTTTTGCATGTATGTTTGCGGGGGGCATCCTCCGGGGGGCTGTCAGAGGACTCCTCGCAAACAGTGACCTGTTCCAAAGGAACAACTTGGGACATAGGAGCGGGCTGTCCCAATGGCCGGATGGCGGAAGCCTGGCCCAGTGCAGATGGAGCGCGGGACGGAGCCGAAGCAAGTGCCGGGGGTCCGGAAACCCTCAACAGGGCCCTCTCCACTACATCAAAAGCCGAGGGGGAGCCGACCTCGACCAAAGGATCCGACAATCGGCTCCCCCTGGGATCCGAAGAGTGGATCGGAGCCGGCGCCCGGCGCTCTGATCCGAGGGACAGTGCGCTCCGACACAGACAGCGCCCGAGCACTGATCCCCGATCCGGCTCGGATCCAGGCTCCGAAGGTCGGATCCGAAGCACTCGAGGGCAGGGTCGGACCCGGCACCGAGTACTATCGGGCCCGACCCACCCCGCACCAAAGCTGCTCGGCTCAACTGCTCCAAACCCGGTAGCGGGTCGGAGAAGGAGCTATAGGTTTAAAGAAAGGGGTCGAGCTCCCCCCCAGAGGGGGGGGAGGCAAGAGCACTCCCATCTGCATCTGGGCCTGGATGAACCTTCTCATCATCCGGTCCAGATCAGCGTCCGATAAACTATAAGTCGATCTCGACGAGGCTACCGAGGTAGGCCTTGAGTGCCTTCTGGATAGCCTCGACGGAGATCGGGTCTCCTCCTCCTCAGGTCCCGGTGAAAAGCACACGGGTGACCGGAGCCGAGGAGGGGGAGAACCAGCAGACAAGGAGGCCGGAGGAGAAGCCCGCTTGGCAGGTGGGGCCGAAACAGAGGTCTTGGCCCGCAGCTTATGGTGCTTCTCCCTCCGGTCCTTCTTTCTAGCTTCCCTCTCCTCCGAACCACTACAGGGAGGTTGAGTCCCAGGAGGAGGAGGGGGAGCCGGAGAGGAGGGAACCGTAGATACGGTACCCCCCGAAGGAGCGGAATTCGGAGCCGAGTCCGGGGGCAAAAGTCCCGCCAGGACCAGCTTAGACCTCCGCTCCTTCAATGCCCTGGGGTTGAACCCTGCACAAATGGAACATCCAGAAGTGAGGTGTTCAACCCCAAGGCATCGAACGCACTGAGTGTGGCCATCAGCAGGGGAAAGCTTATGGCCACACTCGGAGCACTTCGAAAAAATAGCCTTAGGTTGTTCAGACATCCCAAGCCTAGCTTTACTTAAACTAAAGTAAAAAAGTAAAAGTAAACTAGTCACACAACACAGGCCCAAACACACACTACGCTACCAGCGAGGGGAGGGAAACTAAATATATAAAGATTAATAAAACTAAACAGCTTTAACTACAAAAAGGGGAACCTAACCTTTCACACAAAACTGTCAAAAAATTTAAATTTTAGCACTAGAGAATCAAGAAAACCAATCTGGTCACCAGCGCGGCAAACTAGATCTGAGGTCATGTAGGGAGAGCAGGGCATTATGGGTGAGGGGAGGAGCTGAGAGCTCGGATCCATAGCTGGAAAACCATGCTGGTTCGGATCCGATATCGGATCCATAACCCACAGGTTGCAGACAAATTAATCTCCTACTTCAGATCAAATGATCTCCTCCCGCAGAATCTGATGGAAGATCCTCAACCAGAATGGGATCCGGCACGGGTCTTGGATCTGACCGTATTGGATTCGAGGAAACATGAGGGTCTGAGGAAATAGTTCTTGAACCCCTTGGATCCAAAAGTGTCAGATCTGTGACAGGTCTGAGCTAGCTTGGATCTAAAGGCCTCAATCCAGAGGCCCTGGATCCAGGAGTCGACTCTCTAGAAGTTCTCAGATCTGAGATCTTCGGATCGGACACCGCTAAGGCTGGAGTCAGATCAGGGGATCTGGGATCTGGCAGCATAGCTTTTTTGGAGGAAACCTCCCATGAGGAAGAAAAAGAAGAGGAAGGTTTCCTTTTATGGCCAGAGGGCCCCGCCTTGGTGGAGGACTCCTTGACCAAGGGACCCCCTGAACCATGCCTTTTAGAAGAAGTTTGTTTTTCATAGATTCATAGACTCATGGATTAGTACTAGGCTAACTGCCATTGCAAGCCATTTTAAGCCTAGCCAATTATCCTTTGTGAGACTGAACCCTGCACCTTGTGTTTGTAAGACAAGCACCTTAACCATTACGCCAACCTCCCAACTGGTGGTCAGCCAGGGCTCTGGGGGTTAAACGTAGCACAAATGCTGCATTCGACCTCCAGGTGGCCAGCGCTGAGACATTAGAGGCACTCTTCATGTGAGTCAGAAACAGGCATCTTCTGCCTGTAAAAGGATTAAGTCTTAAACCCTAAAGGCTTTTCTGACATGGAGAAATACCACCAAAGCAAAAAGGAAAATCCAAAGAGAAACTGGAAACCCAGGCAAGAGGTTTAAAATGATAAGATCCATCCTACACTTAAAAATACAGAAAAAACACTAAATTAACAATAAAGGTAAAAATAAGCAGTTCATAAGAGGTTACTACACTACCACGCTACCCAAACCAAAAAAAGGAACCAAAAAAACAAAAGGACCAAAACGACCAAAGGGAGGGGAAAAAGACACAACCAAAAACTCATGGAACACTACTACAACTAAAAAACTTAGTAAAATAAAGAAAGGCTAAGCAAAAAACCCCAAAGAAAGAACTTACTTCCTTAAAAGTATGAAAATCCTGAGGAGCTGAGCTATCTGTGTCTGACGGTTAAAGCGGCAAATGAGATCTGAGGGGTTAGAGGGCAGCACAGCATTATGGGAGGAGAGGAGCTTGAGCTAAACGGTTGTCTAAATGTGCCAGCTTGGCTCCGCTGTCGGATCCTAGACCCATACATGATGAAGGTGACTAGGATAACATCAGATCATCAGTGATTTTCTTGCAATTGTGGGAGTTAGAAGGAAGGATATGGTGTAGCATGTGGTTATAATCCTCTGCATTTCAGAAAAGAAAGGGCCAGCACAAAGTGCGGAACAAAAACATTTTAATTTAAATACATAGGCTCAAAGGCACAAAAGTAAAATACACAAATCCATAAGAGGTAGGGGGAAAAAGGCCCCCAAAATCCAAAAAAAAAACGCAAACTGGTTTCGGCTATACCAGCCTTCCTCAGTGAGTGCATAGAGCAAATAAACTTAATTGCATATAGCAACAGCTATATACCCATCCTAATGAGCATGTATAAGTCCCCATTGGTTAATTATAAATGTTCATGAAATCGTGGAGGAAAAAGTCTCCCCAATTTAATTATTAATTTTTTCTCCTTGCAATTCAGGATGGAGTGCCACCCAGATTTATTCCTTCTGTCCCCAATTATTCTGTCTATAACTGTAAATCTAAAGGATGCAGAATTATGTTTTAAGGTGTGTTTAAATAGGGCATTGGACTGTCTTTTATTGTTGATATCACTAATGTGTTCACTGATCCTCAGCCTAAGTGGTCTGTACGTTTGCCTGACATAAAATGCAGAGCAAGAACATGTGGCCAAATATATAACCCAATCAGAACTACAATTAGCCAGGAATTTGATGTCAAAAACTAAAGCAGTATTTCTGCTGGTGAACTGTTTAATTTTACCTACCCTAGGGCAATGTGAACAGTGTCCACACGGGGTACATCCACATGATGGCCCTTTCTTTTTTGAAATGAGTTTGAGGTTTATGGGGCCTCTGCACTTGCCGTACTTGTGAGGGTGTTTTTTTCATTATAATCCTCTGCATCCAAATATCCAAAGTTATCTGAAGCCAGGCATGTTGATGCAGGGATAAAGGCCCCCTGACTGCCTCCAGACGAAGGCAATCAAGCCTCTTGTCAGGAGTGCTGATAGGGCTTACTAGGAAAGGTATCCCCGCGACCCTGATTTTGCGGGCCACCTCTGCAACATGAATGGCATCTTCCATTAAAGCTCCCCTCTCTGCCCCTGGGGGTGCCACTGCCAAGTGTGTCCTGGAAAGGCCCTTAGGACTTTTTGAACCACATTTTCCCACTCCTCTGGTTCCCTGAAAAGGACAATTGAGGAGTAGAAAAATGTACGCCCACTGCAGAAAGGGTCTTTCCATCCTTTTCACACCTGGACAATGTTTCTTGAACTTTAGGGCCAAAAAGGGACGATACGTCAAAGGGAGCACTGACAAATGAAGACTTGAATGGCTCCACAAATTCGCACAAGCACAACCAGGCATGTCTCCTTATGGCTATGCCTGATCCCGCTGCTCTAGTGGTCATTTCGGCTGCATGTGCTATCAGCCTCATGGATGAATTCGAAATGGACTCTAGGGTGGCCACCTGAGAAGCAACCTTACCTCGGACTTTGTCAGATAAAGCTCCTGCCAGGGTATCTGATAACTCCTTAATCAGATCCCTTTGGAGTCTGCTGAATTGTGCCATAAAGTTCAAAGACCATAATGCAAAGGGCGATGAAGTGTAAACCCACTTTCTAAACCTATCCATCACCCAAGACTCTCTACTGGGAGGATGGACAGTGGATCTTTCCTCTGCTAGTTCCTTTTTTGTGGCTGCCGCTACCACCAAGGCATCTACCAGCAATCCCTTTGCCCAAAACTGATGATCCTCAAGTACAGTAAGAATTTTGTCTGGCCTCTTAGGAATGGATTCTATGGCATCAGGAGCCTACCATGCCTGTTGCAAGATCAACCTAATTAGCTTTTCATTGGGTGAAGTAACCCAAGAAGTAGATGGACGAATGCCGAAGGCCTGCAGGTACCCTTATTCCTCCAAAGATGGCATATGGGACGTCCAGCCACCCCTCTGCTTAAGGATCTCAAAGATGTCTCCAAAGGAAAGATCTTCCAGGGGCGACCGTGGGGAACCCTCCCCTTCATCAAAATCAGTGTCCTCTGTGATGGATTCCTCTGTGGAATCTAAGTGTTTCTTTTTACACTTCCTTTTCTGAGGCACCTCCTCAGTGGGACGATCTGGGGAGGTGTCAGAAGAGGACAAAACCTGTATAGGTGACTCTGGCAGTTTCGGTGCTCACTGTCCAGGTGTTGGAATTGGTTGAGGCTCTGGATGAGGAGAAGGGGTAGGAAGGTGCTCCAACTGGGGTGAAGCCGAGATACCCTAAGATATGGAAAAGAAAAACTACCAGCAATGGTTGTCGAAGGAAAACACCAAAGTGTTAAAGAAAAGCAAGTCGCTATCAAAGAAATGGGTAGGCTATAAGAGGAAACAGCAAAAAATATATTAATAGGAAGAGAAAATGTATTAAAGCACAAGACCTAAGCACAAAAATATAGGAAAAAGTTCACTGAGCTCAAGAGCTATTGGCAACACGTCTATCACAGGAAGCGGCAAACGAGGTCTGAGGTAATATGGAAAAGAGCATTCTGGATAGGACTTAAGCTTGAGGGTTTTTTGGTTCTTCCGGACTGGAGTAATGGCCTAGTCTGTTCTGATATCTGAACCGGACCCATATGTCAAGGATTAAATGAAGATTTACAACACCAGATAGGACATTTTTGTGTCTGTGCATCGGGGAATAGTTGCTTAGGAATTCTGAGACACTTTTAGTGGTTGTAGTTTTATTTTATAGCTAAACTAATATAGAGTAAGTATTTAAAACGGATTTGATTGCTTTTCTCACTTGAAAAAAGGGGATCAGCAATAAGTCTGGCAGTCTGCACAGAGGGTTAAGGCAATAAAAGTACAGTTCTGTAAGTAAACTTACCATAACAGTGGATGTTCAACTGATCACTGCTGCAGTACCCTTAGCTATTTGAGGTTATACTTGCATAGGATATAACAGCTGACCAGCTTTGAAAGCTTCAGTGCACATTCCTCATGCTTAAAATGTCAGTCAGCTTGAGTTGAGCTGACTAAAAATAAAGGTATGGATGCCAAGCCTTTTACAGCTTTCATGCTAACAGATGGATGGAGGCTGAGCCCTGAAAAATCAATGCTAGAAACAATAAAAAATAAATGTTCACACCTTGACATAACACACCAAAAAACAACTACTGCAGCAGAGCTCATTCAAACATCTGCTGTTATGCTACGTTTACTTACACACCTGTATTATATTAATCATATTGATAACTGCCTTAACTATATGGGTAGATTACCCTACCTTACTACATTTGGGAGGTGAAAGAAGAACAGTCCAGAAGCTCCTGGAGAATAGTCTTAGCAAAGCCTATCTAGACCTAGACAAGGAATCAAGCTTATAGTTCTTTATAAAAGTATGTACAGAGAACCATTTTGCTGCTTTTATAATATTTCTAGACTCAAACCCTTTTAAAAAAGCCACAGATGAAGCAAAGGCCCTGGTAAAGTGGGCCTTGACCCTGCCTGGAACAGTTTTGCTATGGTGAGTACAACAAAAGGTAATAGCCTTAGACAACTATTTGTAAATAGTCTGTTAGATAAAGGCTATCCTTTTTTCTCACCTTCACAAGAAAAGAAAAAATGATTTGAAGATCTGAAAGATTTAGTTCTGTCAAGATAGTACCTAAGTTCTCTGTGGACATCCAAGGTATGGAGTATCCTTTTTCCCTTATTTTTGGGTTCAGGAAAGAAAACAGCAAGATAGATAGTTTGACTAAACTCGGATACCACTTTATTAATAAAAGAAAGATTAGTTCTCAAAGAAGCCCTATAACTGAAGAAAATTAGATAGTTTTGACTTACTGTAAGAGCTGACAACTCAGATACCATTCTTGCAGAAATCAGAGCAATCAGTAAAGCTTTTTTCCATGTTAAGAACCTCAAATCAGTCAGGTAAGCTGGGCCAAATGCAGCAAGTTTTAGCTTCTCAAAAACAAAACTGAGATCCCAAGGAGGGGCATCATTTTTTAGAGACCTGCTATGCAAAACCCCTTTTAAAACATTTTGACATGAGAATGCATTGAAAGATGAAGATTCCCTTGCCATTTCCAAAAGTAGGGAGAACCACAATTAGCTGGGCCAGAAGGGAGTTATTACAACTATTTTGTAATTTTTTTTGAATCTTCAGAAGTGCTCTGAATGTCACTGGGAAGGGTATAAAAGCATACAGGAACATTCCTGTCCAAGAAAAAGAAAATGCATCTCTCTTCAAGGCCCTCCTGCATGAAGTCCCAGAGAAGAATCCTGACAGCTGATTGTTGAGACAGGAGGAAAATAAGTCTACTCGAGGGACTTCCCACAGATGTATCAAATATTGGAAGACCCCCTAATCTAGTTTCCATTTGTAAGAGTCTGACAGAATGTAGGATGCATGTAGAGTGAGGTTTTGTAAAGCAGTACCCCAATCTAACAAGGCTGGTGAGCAAAAGGGATACAACTTGGTTCCCCCTCGCTTGTTTTTTTCTTAAACACCTTTACTAAATTGTCACTCAAGACAAAATGTACAGTAACAGAAAAGAAAACAAACCATATTAACATATTTTTTTATCTTCAAACATTATACATCACATATATTTCTTTCTTTGCAACTATCAGTCCAACATTACAAAAATTGCTGAATTCCTGTCTTTCTGTAAACCTCACTCCCCCTCCTTCTCCTGTACATTATTATGTATGCACTGTTCTCCCAGTTTCCATTTATTTCTATGTAATTTGCACCTTCTTTTTTTCTGAAGATCCCTCTTTCAGTTGTTTTATCTCTTTTATCATATTTGGTAGTTCAAATACAGTTGATTTAGGCTTTGATTTATGTTTTCTAATACTTGCTTTTTTGGCAGCAAAAAGAATGAAAATTAATAAGACCTTACTATGGCTAGGCAATGTAGATGCTGTGTCTCAGCTCAAAAAAATTGTTTCCTCAGTTATGGCCATTTGCTCACCCAATATTTCTGACATAGTACTCTGTAAGGAATTTTGAAAATCTGCCAACTCATTATACTCCCAAAAAGAACAGCTGCATAAGTCCTACTTTCCTGTAACAGTAGATGCTCATAGAACACACTGCTTTATTTGTATATGGGGTAGCAGTGTCCTTCTACCCTTCTTCTGGCATTCTGTCAAACTTCAGAGCTCCCCCCACTGCCTGTATGAGGATTTGAAGGTCTAATCACCTGGCAAGACCAGAACTGCCGTTCAATCCCACAGACATAACCCTTCAGTTTTCTAGGGTCCAGCAATAAGAGCAGATGAAAAAAAGAAGTTATGTACTCACCATAACGTTCCATGTTTTAGTTCATCTCGCTCATCATTCTTACACATGGGTTTGGAGCCGAGGATCGGCTCCGACTCGGCCTTTTTACAAGCTCAAAGTCTTCTAGCTGGCTCATGGCTAAGTAGGTATCCCATGGTGCACCAGTACAATCCCCAGATCCTGTATGCTGCTAACTAAAGAGAAATAACAAAAAAATGCAGAAAGAACCCAATAATAAAAGGTCTCCACGTAATAATAACAATTTTTCTGTCTCCAGATCCTTCCAGGATGGGGGTAGGATGGTGGGTTCGTAAGAATGAAGGGTGAAATGGACTACAAACATGGAACATTATGGTAAGTACATAACTTCTTTATATTCTGTAGTCCTATCTCGCCTTCATTCTTAAACATGGGACAGCGTCCCTAGCACCTTATTCTTGGGTGGCTCAAGGAAGAATACTCCTGAGTACCGTGGAACCAAAGGATGCTCTACCCCTGGAGGTCAAATCCAATTTGTAATGAGTAATAAATGTGTGAGGGGTAGCCCAAGTTGCTGCTGCACAGATATTATCAAGCGGGACCTTGGCTTGAAAGGCTGCAGAAGTAGACTGAGATCTCTTTGAATGAGCCTTAATTTTGAAAGGTAAAGGCTTACCATCAGAAGAGTAAATGTAAGCTATACAGCTGGAGATCCAATTAGAGAGGGTCACTTTGGAAACTGGGAGACCTAATCTGGAGTCAGAGAAGGAAATAAATACTTGTTCTGACTTCCTGCATTCCTTGGTCCGGTGCAAATAAAACCGTAATTGTCTGTGAATGTCCAAGTGATGAAATCTGTATTTTGCTGTGTTGGAATAAATACAGAAGAACACCAGAAGCTTTATGGATTGGTTCAAAGTGTTATGGGAGCAGACCTTGGGGACAAAGGATGGATTAATACGAAGAGATACTCTGTCTTTGTGAAATATCAAATACGGGAGTTTGACGGATAGTGCTTATAACTCAGAAACCCTTCTAGCAGATGTGATTACCACTAGAAACAAAGTCTTCCAAGACAGAAATTTCAAAGGAGATGAATGGACTGGCTCAAAAGGTGGAGACGTTAATTTGGATAGAACAAAATTCAAGTCCCATGAAGCAACCGAGGGGTCTTAACAAAGTGGCACCTTTAAGGAAGGTCTTGCGCAACCTATGTGACATCAGATTAGAATCCTGTTGACTGAAATGAAAATCACTGCCAACTGAACTCTGATTGTGGCAGCCGCAGATCCCTGGTGGAAAAGTTCAGACAAGAATTCCAATACCACCAGAATAGATGCAGTATAAGGGTCAACATTCCTTTCCTCAGCCCAGATAGAGAACCTTCTCCATTTACTGGTGTATAATTTTCTAGTGGAGGGTTTATGAGAAGATGTAAGGATATGAGTCACAAAGGGTGAGAAATCGTGAAGCCTGACTAGGGATGGAACTGGAGCAGCCAAGCTGTCAAATTGAGGGTGTGTAGACTGGGATGAAGAGAGCCTGACATGTGCGTCAAGAGATCAGGCACTGGGTCCATAGTCCATGGATCGTCTAACAGGTGAGGCCCGAGAAAGGGGAACGAAACTTGACGAGGCCAGTAAGTAGTAATGAGGATCAGTTTGCTTCCCAGCAGTTTCGCTTTCTGAATAACCTTGGATATGAGAGAAAAGGGCGGGAAAGCATAAAGGAGATCTAGAGGCCAATCGTGAACAAGTGCGTCTCTCTGTGACTCCCCGGGAGGGGGTTGAGGGAGAAATAGCTGCTGTTTTTGGCATTGATCGGGCTGGCAAAAAGATCGCAGCAAGGCTGTCCTCATCTACGGAAAATCTGCTCTCCTATCTCCTGCTTCAGAGATCACTTGTGAGGCATCAAATTTGCCTGGCTGAGTTTGTCCGCTATCACGTCGGTTGTCCCTGGGATGTGCATCGCAACCAGAAAGCGCTGGGAAGATATCGCCCATTTCCAAACCCGAATGGCCTCTCCACAGAGTGGGTATGATCTGGTTCCGCCTTGTTTGTTGAAATACCATACTACCGACATGTTGTCTGACTGTATTGCAATCGTCCCGAGAGGAAGAAGGTCGTGAAGTGCTTGCAACGCCAGGAGCAACGCCCTAATCTCTAGAACATTGATATGCAGATGGGCCTTGTGATCTTGCCATGTGCCTTGGACAGTCCTGCCTAGATAATGCCCCCCACCCCACCCTATCTGTGAGGCATCTGTGGTCACAGTGGCAACGGGTTAGCGAGGGAGGAATGGAGTTCCCGTAGTTAACTGATTGGGTTGAATCCACCAACTGAGGTCCTTCTTGCAAGACTCTGTCAACAGAATGTGCTGAGTTAAGGGCAGTTGTTGGAAGGACCACTGGGACGACAGCAGCCACTGAAGAATCCACATGTGTAGTCTGGCTAAAGGCACTAGCAGTATGGTAGAAGCCATGGTCCCTAGAAGCTTCAGAACAGTCTTGGCCTTGACTTTTTGGAGAGGGAGAAGATGGTGAATTTGTTGTACAAGATTCTGTGCCCTTTCTACTGGAAGGCAGGCCAGTATGACTACTGTGTCTATTTCTGTGCCTATGAAAATCACAAATTGAGAGGGCGATAAGGCAAATTTTTCCCAATTTATACTAATCCCCAACTGGGCACAAAGTTGAATAGTGGCATCCCTGGTCTGAAGAAGTAGATGCCTGGTGGGGATGGTCAGGAGCCAGTTGTCCAGATACGGAAAACCCGGGAATCCTAGACGTCTCAGGTGAGCTGTCACTACTGCCATACACTTGGTAAACACCCTAGGGGCTGTGGTGAGACCAAAGGCAGAGCATGAAACTGGTAGTGACTGGCTCCCAGTCAGAAGCGTAGATGACTCCTCGACTAAATAACCTACTAATTACTACAGCACTCAACCTTCCTCATTACCTAGAGGAGAACAGTTTTGGTACTTACTTTCCTCACTTGCTTAGAGAAAAACAACTCTTGTACTCACTTTCCTCACTTATCTAGAGGAAAATAGTTTTTTATTCAGGCATGTCCAAGGGTCAGCTCCCAGTGTTCTCTCCTGTCTATCTGATGAATCTGGGCATCTTGGGGCAATGAAAAATTGCCTCATGTACACAGACAACCCTCTCCTCCTACCACCCAACACTACTACCTGTGAGAGATGCACTTATCTAGACAAACTGGAGGTAAAGCTCTCTCCAATCAAGACTGAACTTGACAGTCAAGATGAGAAGGTAAACACTTGCACCACACCACACTCATCACATAGTTCACTAAATCTACACCACCAAAATCCACACATAGAAACACAAAATCATTTGCAGAGGCTCTCAATAATAATCTGCTCAAGCAACAGAGACCTCCAAAGCAGAAATGCAAGCAACCACCACCCCCCAACATAACCCAAGTGACACATAGCCCGCAGACTCAGTGTGGCACTCAACCACAGCCAATAAGGCAAAACAATGTACCCAACACACTAGTCATAGGTGACTCTATAGTCAGGCACACTGATGTCCCACTCACCAGGCTAAACAAGGAGAAGGTTACTGTCAGCTGCCTGTTGGGTGCCGGGATCCGCCACATAACCCACGCACTCACGTCACTCCACAACAAGTACAAATATGACTCTGTCATTGTCCATGTTGGTGTGAACAGCCTGAGACGTACCTCCCTGGACTACATGAAAAGAGACATGGAAGAGCTCTCCGATCTTGTAGCCCAGGCAGGTATGACCCTAGCCCTGAGTAGCATTCTGCCATCACTCAGAATGATGCCACAGTACAAGGACAAAATGATTGACTTCAACAATTGGCTAAGCTTCTGGTGCCATTCTAAAGGGATCCAGTATCTGTCTGCCTGGGATGACATGGACGACAGACCACGATGCTTTGCCAGAGATGGCCTGCACCTGTCACCCCTGGGATTCCGGATACTGGCTAACGTTCTTGCCACCCCTATAGTGCCTTTTTTAGGCAAGGTTCAAATGATAAATTCACCACCATAACAGGAAAAGGCAAGCAAAAACTGAGGGTGATGCTACTCAATGCTAGAAGTCTAAATCTTAAAATGCACTCACTCGAGGCACTCCTTAAAATGGAGAACACTGATATCAGTGCAGTGACTGAGACCTGGTTCAAGGCTCCAAAGAGCAACCCTGCACTACCAGGCTATAACTCATACCACACTTTTCGGCCATGTAACCTGGACTGGAACACCAAAGGCGGAGGTGTGCCCATATTCATTAAGGATATCCACACCTACAGGCTAGTTGCTCAGCATAATGCAGCCGAGGTTATCCAAGTGCAACTAACTCTGGGCAAAACTGCAATCCAAATTGTAGCTTGCTACAAATCACCCACCATGCCCCAGGATTCCCACTCCTCTTTTCTTGATGTACTGGAAAATATTAGGGTTCAACCAAACACCCTAATAAGGGGCGATTTCAACTACCCCACTATTAACTGGGAAAACTACTCATGTACCAACTCCTTTGCTCAATGCTTTCTGGAATTCATAAACTCCAATGCCCTGGATCAACTTATCCACACCCCCCACCAGGGGCAACAATATCCTAGATCTAGTCATTACCAACATGAGTGTCCGGTGTTCCACACCTGAAGTCAACGCCTCATTGGCCCGATCCGACCATAAGCTAATTACCCTAGATATCCACATCCTGCCCCCACCCCCCATTAAGGAAACCATGGTAAAAAATTTCTCCAAAGCTAACTTCATGCTTCTTAAGACAGAAGTGGTGAACTTCATGACACCCATGCAGATGGACAATACAGTTACGACTACTGAATCCTACACAATTGCACTTTATAAGCACTTACATGAGTTTGGATGACCCTGTTTGCGAGCAACTTGTTGACTTCTACAGTTGCTTGATCCCTCTGATTGGGTGGAACATCCGGGATCCTCTTGGGGACATGAGGTGGCAGAGAAAAGGGTATGGAATAACCTCTGGTGATAATTCCTTGTACCCATCTGTCTCGAGTGATACTTAGCCAGGCTTCCGGATACAGAGAAATGTGACCCCTGACCAGCTCCAGAGAAGCACAGTCGGGCCCCACATCAGGAGCGCTGGTAGGGCTGGCCCCGAAATGAATCATGGCCTCCCTGGTTTTGCAGTCCGCCCCTGCCTCTAGGGTGACGTCTACCATTTCCTCCTCCTCTGCCTCTGAAGGAGGAGTCTCCCTGTGCATCCTGGAAAAACCTCTGGGACTGCTTGAACCACGTTTTACCAACTCTCTAAACCTTGGGATATGGTCTAGAGGGGACAGCAAAACGTACTTCCATGGCAGAGAGTGTTTTTCCTTCTTGCTCGCACCGGGTGAGTGTGTCCTTTACCTTAGGTCCAAACAATGAAGAACCGTCAAAGGGGGCATTGGTAAAGGTAGACTTGAACGGCTCCACAAAATTACACAAGTGCATCCAGGAGTGTCTCCTTAGGGAAACTCCTGAAGCCGCTGCCCTGCTCACGCCATCGGCTGCATAAGAGATCAGCCTCATGGACGAGTGGACAATTGAATTCAAGGTGGACAACTGAGCAGACACCTTCTCAGGGACTCCCTCAGTGGATGTACCTTGTAGAGTCTCTCCTAACTCCTTAAGGAGATCTCTCTGAAGCCTTGTAAAGTATGTTAGGTAGTTCAGCGATCTTACAGTAAATGCCGCTGACGAAAAGATACGCTTCTTGTATCTGTCCATTGTTCGAGACTCTTTATTTGGCGGATGGACAGAAGAAGAAGTCTCCGCTAGCTCCTTTTTAGTGGCCGCCGCCAATCACCATGGCATCTATGGGAACACCCTTTGACAAAAATTCCTTCTCCTTGGGAGCTGATAGAAATTTATTTGGTCTCCTGGGGACTGGCTCCATGCCATCAGGAGTCTCCCACACCTTCCAACTAACAAGCTCTAACAGTTTGTCAAAGGGTGGAGACACCCAAGAGGCTGAAGGTTGAGACCCGAAAGTCTTCAGGTGCACTGACTCCTCATCAGAAGGGGTAACAGTGGGCCAGCCGCACCTCTGCTTAAGGATCTCCAAAATGTCTACAAAGGAGACATCATCAGAGAATGACTTGGGGGACCCTTCTGACTCCTCAAGGTCGGTGTCGGAGGTAAGAGACTCATACCGGGAGTGTACATGCTTACTCTTGCATGTCCTCTTCCATGGGGGCCCCTCGGAAGGGTATTCCGGGGAGGTCTCGGAAGAGTGGAAGCCACCAGTCAGACGCTCCTGAGGCTGTGGGTCTCTGTTGTCCAGAGAGGGAGTAGGTGCTGAGACGGAAGTAGATGCCTGAGAGAGAAGAGTGTCAGTACCCCTGGGTGGAGCTGATGATTGGGACAGCACACTCCTCATCATCTCGAAAGCCGACCTCTCTGGCTCCAAAGATCTAACCGACACCGAGGAGATGGAGGAAGCCATCGGCTCCAGAGCCATTGGCTCTGAGACAGATGTAGGGGTCCAAGCTCACCCTAGTTGACGCACCGAGAGGAAGACTCGGAACTGAAGAGGTCTGGCTCTAGGCGTCCCTGTCAGGGCCGACTGGGGACCTTTGGCTCCTAGAAACCATGGACGGCACTGAAGGTGTCGGAGCAGAACTCAGCTCCGAGACAACCTCAGGGGGAGCTGGAACTAAGAGTTCCACCAGTGGTACCGAGTACTCTGGCTCTGAAAGCCCAGCACGGCTCGGAGGAGGAATCACAGAAGGGATAACGGACTCAAGTGGCTCTGGAACTGACTGGGTCAGAGCCAACAGCGTTTTAGGTAAGGCAGATGACTTCAGGAGTCTCAGCACTACTCTCTCCACATCTTCTTCCAATAAGCTCCCGGAAGATCTGGAAGACAGTGTGGGAGATCTAGATCTTTGTAGTATGGGGGACCTTAATGTAGGGGAGACTGGCAAAGAATCCGTAGACCATCTCCGATGTCTATCAGTGGTCGGCTCCGAACTGCCTGGTGCCGACACTGTAGCTATAGTAGAAGTACCCTCGATCGGCTCCGAACTCAGTGGAGCCAAGGAGGAAGCAGACTTGTTAGTTTTAGAAATTTTGAGAGGCGGTTCCGATGCACCAGCCGGCGCCGGGGAATGCCTCTTAGAAGGTTTTGATTTGTCCTTTTTGGATCCATGCGACTTAGAAGAGGAGGAACAGCTGGCCAGATCTTCCTCAAAGGAGGGCTTAAGGAGACCTTTTAATATAAGTTTATTCTTTCTCTCTTGCAATACCCTGGCACTAAATGAGTGACAAAAAAGACACGTTTCCTGTAAATGGATGGCCCCTAGACAGTATACACAGTTACTGTGGCCATCCGTAATAGACATCTTCTGTGAACATTTCACACACTTTTTAAACCCAGAGGGCTTATGATCTTTTACCTCCTTAGACATCTCACAGAAGATTAATCCAATCAGACACAGAGAGAGAGAAAGAAAGAGAGTGAAAGGACTAGGTCCTCTAACTTAAACGGGCCTAGCCCTTAAAGGACCAGCTGACACACAACCACGAGGACTAGGTCCTCTAACTTAAATGGGCCTAGCCCTGGGTAGAAAGAGAAGGGAGAAACCTAGGTCCTCTAACTAAAATGGACCTAGAAGAGAAAAGGAGTTAGAAATTATAAATTTAACCACTCGCGCTACCAGCAGACACACACCGGAAAAAATCTCTAACTCAGAGATAAAAAACGAAGGTCAGAACCCCATTCAGCTAATTGCAAATACAATACAACGATGTGGAGAACTCCGCAAGAAAAAGCTAGTTTAAATTAACAACACAGTACACTGCGAATGATATATCTAAGTTCTACAAAGTACTGCACATGCAGTTAAACTAAGCGCAAACGTGCCTAAAACTACTAATAATCAACAATATCTAAACTACTAGAAAAACTTAGGGCAAAAAGCCCAGACAGAAGCTAACTGGCACACAGGATACCAATGAGAATGATAAGACCAATGGCCAACTGTTCTCAGCAATAATTATCCTCACAGGAAAAATACACAGTAAATAGCTAAACTATCCAAACTACAGAAATGACACTCGCAAAAGCTATATGAACCTATCTAAATCTGAAAAAAAAAAACAGCACAAATTAGCCAAAAAATTTGCAAAATGTGTTACACTTAGCCACGGCCAAGAAGAAGCACATCCAAACTCATCGACCTAGCAAACGAGATCTGGGGATTGTACTGGTGCACCATGGGATACCTACCTAGCCACGGGCCAACTAGAAGACTTTGAGCTTGTAAAAACGCCGAGTCGGAGCCAATGATCGGCTCTGAACCCATGTGTAAGAATGAAGGCGAGATAGGACTACAGAACATTATATGCTTTATGAGCACTACTGTACTAAACCAAAACTACATAACACAACACAATAATGCTGCTGAAAAAAAAAACACTCAGCGGCAACTCCAACAACAAACTATATACACACAACAAAAGAAGGATGGTGGGAGGTATTGCCAGTACGGCAGTGCATTCTATGAACATCTACTTTTACAGGTAAGTAGGACTTATGCAACTATACTATGTTAAACAAACATACTGCCTTACTGGTACAGGGGTAGATTCCCAAACATTACCCAAACTAGGAGGAGGAAGGTTAAAGAACCAGGAGCCCCTGGAGAACAGTCCTCATGAAGCTTGCTCTGGATTTGTAGTACATCTGCAAAGGTATAGACAGAGGGTTGGCTTAATGGTTAAGGTGTTTACCTTATAGACACAAGGTGCGAGGCTTAATTCTCACTTGCGGTAATTGGCTAGACTTAAAATGGCCCACAAGGGCAGTTAGTCTAGTATGAACCTATGAACCTACTGTCTCTAGAATATAGTTCCTGGTAAAGGTAAAGCCCCTGATGGAATGTGCGTTTACCTTAGCTGGATTCACCTTATCATGGTAGATCTAACAAAAAACAATACTAGAGGACAACCAAATTGGCATGGTTTGCTTAGAAATAGATTGACCTTTCTTTGTCCCTGATAAGGACATAAAAAGCCTTTTGATCTTCTTAAAGGGTTCCTTCTTTCAAGGTACTACCTGAGCTGCTAATGCACATTCAAGGTATGAAGTACCCTCTCTTCCTTATTCTTAGGTTCTGGAAAGACCACAGGGAGATCAATAGACTGACTGACAGGCCACTTTCAGTGTGAAAGAGGGATTAGTGTCTAATACAACCCTATCCCTTTAGAAAATCAGGTAAGATTTTCCCACCATGAGAGCTTGTAGCTTAGAAACTCACCTTGCAAATATCAGAGCAATAAGCAAGATAAATTTACATGTCAAAAACTTGAGATCACCTTGGGCTACAGGTTCAAAAGGTGGTAAGGTCATTTTTTTCAAGAATATAGGGGAAATCCCACAAAAGAGGAATTTCCTGTGAGGAGGTTTTTCATATGCAAAACTCCTTTCATGAATTGTTTACCAAAAGAAAGGAAAATAGAAGGTCACGGTGAGCTGCATATCGGGTGCTAGGATCCGACACATAACGCAAGCACTCAGGTCACTCCAAAGCAAATACAAATATGACTCAGTCATTGTACATGCTGGTGTGAATGACCTGAGACGTACCTCCCTGGACTACATGAAAAGAGACATAGAGGAGCTCTCTGATCATGTACCCCAGGCTGGTATGACCCTGACCTTGAGCAGCATCTTACCCTCACCTAGAATGATGCCACAGTACAAAGACAAAATGATCGATTTTAACAACTGGCTAAAATTTTGGTGTCATTCAAAGGGGATCCAGTGTCTGTCAGCCTGGGATGACATGCTCGACAAGCCACGTTGCTTCGCTAGGGACGGCTTGCACCTGTCACCACTGGGATTTGGATATTGGCAAAGGCTCTTGCCACCCCCATAGTGCCTTTTTTAGGCAAAGCTCAAAAGTCAAACCCACCCCCATAGACAGCACAAGGAACAAGAAACTAAGGGTAATGCTGCTAAACGCCAGAAGTCTTAACCTCAAGATGCATGCACTCGAAGCTCTCCTCAGTATGGAGAACATCGATATCTGTGCAGTGACAGAAACCTGGTTCAAGGCTCCAGGGAGCACCCCAGCACTACCAGGCTATACCTCATATCATGCTTTTCGGCCCCAAAACCTGGACCGAGCCACAAAAGGAGGGGGGAGTTTCCATATTTATCAAGGATATCCACACCTCCAGGTTAGTGGCATTGCACGAAGTATCGGAGACCATCCATGTGCAACTAACAGTGGGCAAGACTGCTTTTCAGTTTATAGCATCCTACAGACCACCCTATCAAAGTCAGGAATCCCACTCGGCTTTCCTGAAACATTGGAGAACATGAAGATCTCTCCGAACACCATTATACTGGGCAACTTCAACTACCCAAACATTGACTGGGAGCACTACTCATGCCCCAGCACCTTAGCCCAAAGATTCCTGGAAATTATAAACTCAAATGCTAGGGAACAAATAGTCACCACTCCCACAAGAGGGGACAACATACTAGACCTGATCATTACCAACATGGGGACTCTATGCTCCACACCAGAAGTATATCCCTCATTGGTAAGATCAGACCATAAATTAATTTCACTGGATGCCACATCCCGACCCCACCCCCAGCCCAGAAAACCACAGTGAAAAACTTCTCAAAAGCGAACTTCTCACTTCTCAAAACCGAAGTGGAATCCCTCAAGGCCCCAGGGCCAGTGGAAACTACGGCCCAAACTGCAGAATCCTAAATAAATGCATTCAACGGACATCTCTAGGAATGCATGGATCATGCTATCCCAAACAAAACCAAGACCCAATCATCCAAAGACAGGCGTCCAGTCTGGTGGACCCCTGCCATAAATAAACTGTACAACAGAAGGAGGAAGCTACTACATGATAGAGCAAAATCCCTAATAGGGAAGGCATCTCTGATCAGTACTAGCAAAAAATTACGATCCCTCATAAAATCCTCCCAGGCCAGCTTCGAGAGAAAAATTGCAGAGGACACCAAAGACAATCATAAGGCTTTTTTCAGTTATGTTAGAAACCTGGGATGCAACTCCCAGACTTGTTCTGAGTTGATTCTAAACGACAAAAAATACACTGAACCCACAGACATCGCCAATATCCTGGCAGACAGGTTCAGTGCAAACTTCTCCACCCCCTCCCCCCCAAAAGAGCAAGTATCTATCCCGGCAGAGGGCTGCCTCCCAAACATCTCAGATGCTCAGGTGAAGGCTGCCCTCTCCAAAGCAAAAAACACTGCTTCCATGGGACCAGATGGCGTCCCAGGTTGCGTCATACATGAACTCCAAGAGGAACTAATCCCTCAAATAAAACAGCTATACAATCTCAGCCTCACTACAGGATATGTGCCCACAGAATGGCGTACAGCAACAGTGGTCCCACTCCACAAAGGTGGAGCCTCTACGGACCCTGGAAACTATCGCCCCATAAGCCTGACTAGCTTAGTCTGCAAGGCTATGGAGAGGATCATCATGGAGCTCATAAACAAAGACATTGGGGACCTACAGACACTAGATCCTACCCAGTTCGGCTTTGTCAAGGGCAGATCCTGCCTCTTGAACCTGGTTGACTTCTTTGAAACAGTCACCAAAGCCATAGATGAAGGGAAGGGAGTCCACACAGCCTATCTGGACCTTGCAAAGACATTTGACACAATACCCCACTCGGGCATCATAGATAAGCTATCCAGCTTAAATATAAACCCCTATGTCACAAGATGGGTCGCAAACTGGCTCAAAGACAGAACCCACAGAGTGAGAGTTGCTGGAGCCATGTCAGACTCGAAACCGGTCACAAGTGGCGTCCCACAGGGTTCTGTCCTGGGACCACTCTTGTTCGGTATATACTTTTCCGAGGTAAAGGCAAATGTGGGAGGACTATGGCTCACCAAGTTCACAGACGACTGCAAACTGGGTGCCATAATCAACTCTCCAGCTGACACAAACATCCTTCAAAAGGTCTCACAGAGACAGATAACTGGTGCCAGCGCCATGGTTTAAAGCTAAATGCCAAAAAATGTATAGTCATACCCTTTGGCAAAAACAATGTGCCCACAAATTACCACATAGGCGGAAAGCCATTAAGTACAGAGAAAGTTATTAGGGACCTGAGGACCCAAGTTGATAGCAATCTCTCCTTTGAAAACCACATTGCCAAAGTGGTTAGAAAGACCTTCTACATAGCCCACCTCATCACGAAGGGTTTCACATCTAGATCAAGAGAGGTAATCGTGCCCCTTTATTCATCCCTCATCAGGCCCATCATAGAATACAATGCCCCTTTTGGGATGTACCTTACCCGACACCTGCAGCAATTAGAAAGACCCCAAAAGTATCTCACCAGGAGGATCAAGGGTCTCAAACAGATGCCATATGCTGCTCGGTTAAAAAAACTCCAGCTCTACTCAGTTGCATACCGCCTACTTGAGGCGATCTATGCCTGACATACAAAGCTATGTCAAATCCAGAATTAATGGACATGCTCCACCTCAGTAAATCTAAATCCCTTAGAGCCACATGCTCGAGGGACTTGAACCTCAGCACAGAAATAAATAGAACTTGCTGAAGGGACAGGTTCATAACCCAGAGGCTCCCTTCGCTCTGGAATAGAATTCCAGTTCATGTGAGGCAGAGCACCTCACTGAATCTCTTCAAGAAGAATCTCGATAAGTGGATGGGGGATCGTAGGTTTGTCCCAGGGATTACTCCCGTGTCACTATTAGACAGAGGCACAGTAAACTAAACCTTAAAAAGGGCACAGTATACTCAAATCAAGGGGTGGCATAAGCCATACAGAATCGGGCTAGGCTTATAATTGCCCCAGGGCAGATAGCCTAGTATTAACCTATGAACCTATGAAAGAGGGAGCTCTGTAAGCAGACAAACAGAGATGGCCAATAAATGTACCATAATGCATGCATATAATAAGCCATCTTGAAGTAGCTCACACAAATATTTCAAGACCAGAGGGATATTAACATCAATGGACCTTCTGTTTCCATTTAGGCACCAGTTAGAAAACCTTTTCCTTTTATAAACATACGTTTTTTTGTTAGCAGATTGTCTGGCCTCCTTTAACATTTGCTGCACATCCTCATGAAATAAGTGCCTAAATGGAGTCAAGACTGAATAGTGCAGGCTGTCAATTGAAGTTTCTTCAAACTGGGGTTTACCAGTAACCCCTGAGACTGTGTGAGCAAATCCAGATTGTGAGGAAGTCTGCAGCAAATGCCCTTGCTAATACCATTAAAAGAAAGAACCATGACTGCTTCAGCCAATAGGAGTCACCACAATGATTCTTGTCATTTCCTTCTGAACCTTCAGACGTACCTTGTGAATTGGTGGAAAGGATGAAAATGCATACAGGAAAATTCCTGTTCACAGGAACAAGAATGCATCTGTCCTCCTAGCATGGCTGCTAGAATGTCTGAAACAATTTATCCAACTGTCTGTTTTGAAAGGAGGCAAACAGATCTATTTGAGGTATTCCCCACATCTAGACTATATCCTGGAACAACACTGCCTTCAGCTGCCACTTTTTCATGTCTGCACAAGATTTGTGTCATCTATCTGCCACAATGTTCTGCTCTGACAAGATGCATGATGCCTAAAGAGTCAAAAAATTATTTAAAACTATCTCCCAGGCCATCATTAACAACCACCACAAAAGGTATGACCTTGTTCTCCCTTCTTTGTTGAGATATCACATCATTATGGTGTTGTCCATAACCACCATAAGAGAACCCAGAGTCCATAGATGGTGCAGGACTTTTAAGGTGTGAATCACCACCAGCATCTCCTTAATATTGATGTGCTTCAGTTAGCCTTTGGCTTTCAAGTGGCTTCCACTTGCATCACTACTGACACAGCTCCCTAAGCAAAGTCGGACAAATCTGTCTGGACAGATTGCATTGGCACTAGGGGGGAAAAGGAAGTCCTGAATTGATGCTCAACTGTTCTTTCCACCAATATAACTCTCATTTGATGAAGGATAGCACTGGCAAGTGGAATTCCAGGGAATGAAAGTGCCAGGTCCAACAATTTCAAACATACAGTTGAAGTTTACTTATGTGAAAATGGGCCAGTAGTATCATGAGAATCATAGATGGCATCACACCACCACCACAAAAGGTATGACCTTGTCCTCCCTTCTTTGTTGAGATATCACATCATTATGGTGTTGTCCATAACCACCATAAGAGAACCCAGAGTCCATAGATGGTGCAGGACTTTTAAGGTGTGAATCACCACCAGCATCTCCTTAATATTGATGTGCTTCAGTTAGCCTTTGGCTTTCAAGTGGCTTCCACTTGCATCACTACTGACACAGCTCCCTAAGCAAAGTCGGACAAATCTGTCTGGACAGATTGCACTGGCACTAGGGGGGAAAAGGAAGTCCTGAATTTATACTCAACTGTTCTTTCCACCAATATAACTCTCATTTGATGAGGGATAGCACTGGCAAGTGGAATTCCAGGGAATGAAAGTGCCAGGTCCAACAATTTCAAACGTACAGTTGAAGTTTACTTATGTGAAAATGGGCCAGTAGTATCATGAGAATCATAGATGGCATCACACCAGGAATTTTTAGGAACTCTCTTACAGAGGTGACATTCCTCTAGGTGAATTCCAGAAACACTATCTGGTAAGCCGGAATCTTTTCTTCTGGAAGAAAGCCCATTCTCTTGTGGGAGTTGATTAAGCACCCCAGAAGACAAGTCTTTGTGAGGGTGTCAGACACAACATCCAGAGGTTCCTCTTGAACATTAGCTGGGAGAATAAGGTTGAGACTTTCTTTAGTGAATCCAAACACCTGAATGCAGACTCTGCAGAGATCAGCAAGTCTTCCAAGTAAAGAAAAATATGGGTGCCCAGAGTCCGGCAGTGGGCATATAATTTGGTAAACATTCGAAGTGCAGTGGATAGCCCAAAGGGCAATACAAAAAACTGACAGTGTGAACCAAACACAAAGAATCTCAGAAATCTCCTGAAGTGATAAGCAACGGGATGTGACATTATGCATCCTTCAAGTCAAGGGTCACCATGAAGCAGTGGTTCAGCATCAGTGAACCACTGTCTGAAGGGTGAGCATGTTGAATTTTGGGACTTTGACAAATGTATTCAGAAAGGAAAGGTCTGACACCAGTCTCCATGACAGCTCATTTTTGGGGACCAGGAAAATTCTACAGTACAAACCTATCATTCCTTTAGAAGGAGGGACTAGTTCTATGACCCCTGAGTTGAGCATTTGTCAGAGAATAGCAGGGAATAACAAAGGCTGGTCAGGTGGATGCAGGGGGAACTCCTTTAAATGGAGACATAAGTTTTTTCCACTGCTATCTGTAACCCTTGACAACCATGTTGAGCTCCCATTTGTTGAAAACTACTGATGGTTAGGCCACCTTGCTTAGGATTAAATTTAGAGATGTGACACCAAGAGAGAGCTTGAGAAAGATGATTGTCATGCCTCAGTATAGTCAGAAGTGGGAAGGGGGGGTTATCCTTTTTGGGAAATTAACTTCTCTTGTCAGGCTTGACAGGACTCTCACAGTGCTGCTTCCTTTGATTGCCTTGTTTTTTGTTTGGATGGGTCTATCATTTGGAAGGCCACTGAAAATTATTCTGCTTGAAGGATGGAAATCTGGGAATATAAACATTTTTGACACCCCTTGCATGAGTTTACCTTTGTTACCCCAGAGTTTCAGGATCTGATTAGCTGCTGTACCAAACACACAATTAGACTCTAGTGAAGCATTCAAAATCTCATTTTTTAACACATCAGAAAAGTGCTGGCTGTGCAACCAAGCGCACCTCCTCATCACCACCACTGACAATGTTACATTTCTAGCAACAGTATCAGCCCCCTCTAATGCACACTTTAAATCAAATTTTAACACCTGAGAAACATTGGCAACAATATCTTTGACACAGACCTTTTGCTCACCAGGTAATGGTGCACCAAATCTGTCTAAGCTATACATTAATCTCAACACAAACTTCCACATAAAACACTGGCAGTTAAACACTTTAAAAGCAATGGTGCTGGACTGAGCCAGCTTATTCCCCTGCAATTCTAGCCATTTGCGTAGTTTATCTGAAGGAACAGAATATGAAGAATGCAAATCCTTCTATTAGAAACGTTGCTGGTGACTGAGAAGCAGGGTCTGCAGACAAGGAGGTTTGGAGGACAGGTCTGCCCAAGCATACCATTATTTTCCTAAACACTTTTTTAAGCAGGGCCTCAAAAAGCAGAGGAGAATTAAAAGCTTTCTTAAAAACATCCTGCAATGCTGGAACCAGTGGAGGAAAGGTCTCCATGTCCAGAGCCTAGTACTCCAAAACATCATAAACCCTGCTGGTCTCAGGGGTACCAAAGGATTGCCCCCAAATGAATAAATTTCTGAATATAGCCAGCATTTGAGTAAAAGAAAAATGTCTGTTTGCCTTCCTCAATCTGTTTGCCATCAGAAGTAACTGGCTGATCCAATTCTGACAGGTCTAAAACTAGATCCCCTTCAAAATCAGAATCCTTAAATGATTGAGCAGAGGTGGAAGCAGTGGCATTGCTCACAACCTTGGTATGCACCTAATCAGCTGCCTGAACAATGGCTCAAGACATAGTCATCATCTTCAATGAAAAAACGTCCAGGAAGTGCCACCTTATCTTATGATAGGTCTTTTGTTTCTTTTTAGCAAGCACTGTACTAATAGGAAAATTGTCATTGGGAGATGTAGCAACACTGTCCAGATTCTACAGCCCTGATGTCCCCTATACCTAAAAGCAATGGTTTAGCCCCAGAGAATGTGTCTGACACTCATGTCAGGCCAAGTTGACAGTACTAACACCACAGCAAGTTACCCGGAGGTAACAGAAGGTAAGTTGTGCGATAGCCTTCCCAAGGCTGAGGATACTGTGGAGTCACAAGCTGTAACCTGAGGCATATTTTTTTAATTTATTTTTATATTTTTAGGTGCACAAAGGGTAGGTGGTGAGGGGCACGGTCTCTGAGCCCATTAAGTCACGGGGCAAAAAAAATAGCTAAATCAATGCCAAATACTGGTTGCATGGTCAATACAGTGCAAAATGGACAAATCCCACTAGTATCCTTCTTAATAGCAATCTGAAGTCTATTTTTACAAGAATCATATACAGAATACTGTAATGAGAAAAAAAGACAACAATTTCAGAAGTCTAGCACAAAGGACAAAATACAAGTAGCAAAGACCACAATTTCAATAAATAAAGCCTAGTTTCAGCTCCATATGAATAGAAACGGCCTAAAATATTCTTAGACAAGGAATTAAATATAAACTTAAGAAAAATTCCTGTCAGAAAAGTTTAACAAACAAAATGGCACCAAAACAATGATTTAATCTGTTTAATTACTTGAAATAATCATAGTCTCAGAGAACCAACTGCAAAAACGGCAAGTTTTCTTTTCAAAATTTTCAAAAGAAGCTTTTAGTCAATGGAAATAAAACATGAGAATTAATCATGTTCTATCAACACAAGACAAACTGCACTAAAATGGCCTTAGTTCAGGAACTCGGTTAATTTATTTATTTATTTACATTTATTTATTGGGAAAGTCTGACTGGGCACAGGTGCCCTTTTTCACTGAAGGTCCTGGGACAAAAGCTTCAAATATCACATTTAATGCAGTCAATATTTATAATAACAAATTTTATAATGCATCTTCAGTGAATACACAACATAATAGTTAGTTTAATAAAATGTGCATTGATATTCCAAAAAAAGAAGTTATGTACTCATCATAATGTTTTATCTGTGTTGCCCATTTTCATTCTTCCTCAACTTATGGGTTCGGATCCGATCCCTCAGATCTGACTCGGCCCTTACAATAGCTTATGGTAACTAAAAAACTTTGGAGCTACTCCTTTACCCATAACGCACCCTACCTAAGTAACTCAGATCTTGTTTGCTAAAAGAAGTAAAAGAAAATATCAGAAGTATCCAGAGAGACTATATCTGGAGCATAGTAGAAGCTAAGTTCCCACCTAAGACTACTTTCTCATCTAGGAGTTCAAAGGTAGAGGGCTGTTTAGTGGGGAGTTGAGGAAGAATGAAAATGGACAACACAGATGGAACATTATGGTGAGTACATAACTCTTTATTTGATGTTGTCAATTTTCATTCTATCCTCAACCTATGGGACAGTGTCTCCAGCTATCTTGGACCCTGGGTGGATTCAAGGAAGTATGTTCCTCAGCACCATTGAACCGAATGATGCTCTATCCCTGGAGAATAGATCCAATTTGTAATGAGTAACAAAGACATGAGGAGTAGCCCAAGTTGCTGCTGCACAAATGTCATCTATAGAGGCTCCAGTTTGGAAAACAAATGAAGTAGCCATTGTTCTAGTAGAATGGGCTCGTAACAATTTTGTTAAGGCCATGCCCAAACTATTGTAAATGAAAGTAATACAAGTTGCAAGCCATCTAGACAAGATTACTTTGGTGACTGGTTTACCCAATTTAACATCTGAGAAAAAAACAAATAATTGGTCAGATTTCCTGAAATCTTTGGTTTTATGAAGGTAAAAATGCAATTGTCTGTGAACATCTAATAAATGTAACCTTTGTTCTCAAATTTTGGAAAATATACTGGTAAACTGATGGACTGATGGATATTTGTCTCTGATACCACCTTTGGTAAAAAGGATAGATTAGTATAGCGCGAGATACTCTGTCTTTGTGATCAGATATGGTGGTTTGTAAGATAAGGGCTGAATTTCCAAAATTCTTCTATCAGAAGTTATGGCTACTAAGAAGATAGTCTTCCAAGAAAGAAATTTGAGATCACACTTAGCTGCTGGTTCGAAAAGGGGGGGGGTGTATAATAGCTTGCAGCACTAAATTTAAGTCCCAAGGGGGAGTAGAGCCTTTATACAGGGGGCTTTAGAAGGAGAGTTCCACTCAGAAATGCTTTGCTGATATTGCTGCCAACTGGATTTTGATATTCAAAGAAAAGAACTACTCATTGAAAAATTGGGCTAAAAAATTAAGAATATCATGAATCTAAGCAGAGAAGGGAACAATATTATTTTGTAATGCCCAGTGAACAAATCGTTTCCATTTACTGGAATAAAGCTTGCATGTAGATGGTTTATGAGCAAACAGAAGTATATGCCAGACTGGACAGGAAAGCACAGGTTATCTGGCTATTAATGGAATTGAAGAAGCCAGGCCATCAGCCTAAGATTGGGTATGTTTGGGTGAATCATGCCAGTCAGGTGAGACAATAAGTCTGGAGTTGGATCCAGAATCCACATTTGATGAAGTAAATGAGGCCAAAGAAAGGGGAATGAAATCTGTCGAGGCCAATTTGGTGCAATGAAGATTAATTTGCTCTTTAGTCTGGCTGCTTTCTGTAGAAACTTCGGGATTAATGGAGTTGGGGGGAGGGCATAAAGGAGACCAGGGTCAATTGTGTAGAGGAGCATTCCTCGGTGACTCCCCACCTGGGGGATCAGGGCAAAGTAGTTGCTGCACTTGTTTAGGGGAGAGGTGAAAAGATCGCAGCAAGGCTGATCCCATCGACAGAATATCCATTCTGTCACATTCTGATTGAGGGACCATTCATGGGGTAAAAGAATGCACCTTCAGTTTGTCTGTTATCACATTGGACTTCCCCAGAATATGCGTTGCTATAAGAAAGCGTTTGGATGAGATCGCCCATTGCCACACTCTGAGAGCTTCTTGACACAATGGTTAAGATCTGGTTCCTTCTTGTTTGTTTATATACCAGACTACTGACATGTTGTCTGATTGAATTGCAATCATTTCTAAGGTAAGAGCATCTTAGAAAGCCTGCAACTCTAAAAGCACTTTTCTCATCTCTAGAATGTTGATATACAAATTGGACTCTGTGGGGAACCAAGTGCCTTGGACTGTTTTGCCAAGAAAATGCCCCCCCCCCCCAGTTGGGAAGTGTCCATGGTGACTGTGGCCTTGGGCTGGGGAAGAACAAATGGGCGACGTTGTAGTATCTAATCTGACTGAATCCACCTTTTGAAATCTTTGTTACAAATATTGGTGATCCTTTTTTGAGATGACATTGGTTGTTGAAGAATAGACCATTATACTGATAACAGCCATTGCAGAATTCTCATATGAAATCTAGCCAATGGAACTAGTGTTATTGCTGCCACCATGGAGCCTGAGGACCGAGCTGAGCTGAGATTTTGCTGTTGCAAATTCTTGTGACTTGTGACCTGACTGCCTCTACCCTTACAGGAGGGAGTGAGGCTATTGTATCTTTTGTGTTGAGAATTGCTCCTATAAAGTTTAAACTTTGAGTGGGCTATAGGTAGGATTTGTTGTAGTTTACAGATTTCCCTAGATTAAAACATGTTTGGAGAATGCCGCCTCTTGCTTTTAATAGTTGATGCCTGGTCGGGTCGGAAATGAGCCAGTCGTCTAGATATAGAAACACCCAGAATCCATGCAGTCTCAAGTCAGCTGCCACTACTGCCATGCACTTGGTAAACACCCTGTGGGCTGTGGTGAGACCAAAGGACAGTACTCTGAACCAATAGTTACTGGCTCCCAGCCAGAAGCATAAGCACCTCCTGGATCATTTGTTCATTTTTATGTGATAGTACACATCCTGAAAGTCTGTCGAGCACATCCAGTCATCTTTTTCCAGAAATGAAGAATGGACTGAACTGTGACCATCTTGGACTTGTTTCATCAAACTGATTTGTTCAAGTTGCTGAGATCCAGTTCCCTGTTTTCTTGGACACTAAAAAGAATCTTGAGTAAGTTCTGGATCCTTTCTGGTCTGGTGGGACCTCTTGGATGACTTGTTTTTCTAGCAGCTTTTGCACCTGAATAGCTGCTTGTTCACTTGACTGGCTGGAACATCCAGGATTTTTTTGCATTGGGGAGGAGTAAGGGAAAAGGGTATAATATATCCTCTCGAAATGATCCTCTGAACCCAGGTATCCTATGTTACTTCCAGCCAGGCTCTCTGGTGCAGGGATAGTTGACCCCCGATTGCCTCCAGAGTAGGGCAATCAGGGCTCCATTCAGGAGCACTGGAGGGGCCTACCAAAAAAAGAATCTCTGGACCCTTGGTTTTGTGGGCCTCCTCTGCTGCAAGGCCGGCGTCTACCATTGGAGTCCCCCCCCCTGCCCCTGGGGTAACTACTGCCATGTGTATCTTGAAAAGACCTTTAGGATTTTCTTAACCACATTTTTCCACTGCTTGGCTAATTCCTGGAGAAGGATCTCCGTGGAGTGGAGAAACATATGCTCACTGCAGATAGGGTCTTCCCATTTTTTTATAGCTAGACAATGTATGTCTAACATTAGGGTCTAATAAGGATGTGCAGTCAAACAGAGCATTGACGAACATAAACTTGAACGGCTCCACAAAGTCACAGAAGTGCATCCAGGTGTGCCTCCTGATGAAAATACCTGAACCCGCTGCTCTTCGGCTACATGTGAAATGAGCATCATGAAAGAGTTAAAAATAGATTGGAAGGTAGCCAACTGGGAAGTAACTCAGGCCTGTACTTCCTCAGATAATGATCAAGAGAGAGTATCTGAAAGCTCTTTAATCAGAGCCCTCTGTAATCTTGTGAAGTATGCCAGGTAGTTCAGGGACCATAAGGACAAGGTTACTGAAGCATAGACACACTTTCCAAATCTATCCATCTCCCGAGACTCCTTGTTTGGGGGAAGGCTACAGGAACTTTCCTCAGCTAGTTCCTTCTTTGTGGCTGCTGCCACAACCAAGGTATCCACAGGAACACCTTTTGTCCAAAACTGTTTGTCCTCAGGAGCAGTAATAATTTTCTCTGGTCTCCAGAGAATCAGCTAAGTGGTGTCAGCCTGCCAAGAGATCAACTCAATGAGCTCGTTGGCAGGCAAAGTCAACCAGGAAGTAGACAGGCAGTTCTGTTTTAGAATTTCCTGGATGCTTCCAAAAGAGACATTTTCAGGAGGTGACCTTGGGGACCCTTTGCCCTCATCGATGTCACGGATTCCTCCAGGGAATCCAAGCACTTCCTCCTGCACAACTTCTTCTTAGGGACTGCATCAATGGGATGTTCTAAGGAGGTATCAGAAAAAATGGGATGCCCTGCTGGGAATCCTGGAGTTTCGGTGCTTCCTGTTCCTGAGGAGAAAAAAGTTGAGACTCTGTACACAGAGATGACAGGGTTGGGGGCTGAGAATCTGAGTAGGTGAGGGCTGTTTGAGCTGCTGAAGCAGACATGGCTCTCTCCAACACATTAAAGGCGGGCCTCCCTGAGAGGGACAGGACTCTGGATCCAAGAGGGCGAGCCTCTAGATCCTAGACCCTCCCTGCCCTGAGGAAAATCCTCCTGAGGCATAACTTGGAGTTGAGCTCAATCGAGCTGAAGCTCCCAGGTACAGGAACAGCTCTGAAAACTTTACAGTTGATGCCAACACCTTGTAGCTGACTAGGCAGCTATGACTCCAAGAGGTCTCTGGCTCCAACTGAGCCAAATAACTCAGAGCAAACCACTGATCTGATGATAAAGAAATTTTTGGATCTGAAGTAGATAGGGCTAGGAGGCTCAGATCCAAGAACTCTGCAGCTTTGAAAGATGTCAGAGGAGAATGTAAAGGAGGGGTTGTCAGTGTACAGAACTCCTGCCCTGAAGTGGTAGGAGCCGAGGACCCCCTTGGCATACTCTGTGCCCAGGGAATCTTTATCACCAGTCTCTCCACATCCTCTTTGGTCAAACTCATAAAAGAAAGAGTAGACATCAGAGAGGGAGACTTGGGCCTTTCCAGGAAGGGAGAAGACACTCTCTATGTGACCGGGTCCAGTGAAGGAGAGTATTGAGTCTTTGGTAAAGTAGGTAGGCTTGATGTCAAATCAATGGGTGTCTGATCCAGTGAAGATATGGTCTTTTCCAAGGTCTGATCCAAAGAAGTGGATGGATCGATATGTTTCTTAGTCCTCACTTTCAGATCCAAGGGAGTTGTAGGCTACAAAAGCTTGGGTCTTTTGACTGCCAGATCTGACAGAAAAGTTGGAGATGATAGAAGCCTCTTCTTAGATTTATTCAGATGTTTTTGATAAAGAAGAGGAAGGGCCAGATGATGTAGCTTTGTCCTATTTTTGTTTATCAGAAGGGGAAGCTCCAGATAATGCCTCACTGAGAGCAGATGGAAGAAGACCTTTAAGTATTAATTTATTCTTGCATTCAACCAGAGCTCTATAGTTGAATGCATGGTATATACAGCAATCTTCTTGAAGGTGAAGGGGTCCCAGACAATAAACACACAAGTTAGAATAAGGCATTTTTCTCTGACACTTCCCACACTTCTTGAAGTCAGCCTTCCCATTTTCTTTATCTGCCGTACTAAAAAGAAAAGGTTAAGCAAGAAAAATTAAAAATAGAAAGCTTTTTTTAAGAGCAAGAAGTGAAAAAATGAGGGGGGGGATACCAACAATAGTAAAAGGGGAATACACTAAGTGTAAAGGGGAAGAATACTACCGATAGTATTCAGAGGTACTTTTTGTATGAAAGGAAGAAGAAAGGAAAACAATAGCTAGAAAACAGTTGCTAGGTAAGGGATATAAGCTAAACTTAAAATTAAGTAGAGAACATGCAGAAAGTATTTAAAAGAGAAAGGAAGATTTAAATTCAATTACATTCACTTATCTGCTAGAGAGCAACTGGTCACCACGTCTAACGCAAATAGCAGCAAACAAGATCTGGAGTCCTTAGCAATGGTGCATTATGGGTAAGGGAGAAGCACAAGAGTTTTTTGGTTACCACAAGCTATTCTAAAGGCCAAGTCAGATCCGAGGGATCAAATCCGAACCCATAGGTTGAGGACAGCATGATAACTGACAGCATCAAATCATTAAGTTTTCAAGCCTTGTATTAACACTTTACACACAGAAAAATGGAGTATAAGATAGGTAGGATTGATTTAAAATATACAACAGAGTGAGGTTTTACAGGAAATAAGAAAGTCTGAGTGTTAATAGAGAAGTAGAGAGGAAGTCTTTTAGTAATTGTTTGAAAAGATTGGAAGGCGTGTGATAGACCTGATTTATAAAGGAATAGTACTGGAGTAGGGGTCTAATTGCTGGGCAGGCCGATGGAGTATGAATGATTTTATGGGTTAAACCGAGCTGAGAATAAGATAGGTGGTGAGGAAGCTCGAGGCCAGTTAAGTGTTTTTAGTGCTAAACAGTGGTTGGTATGGTAAGGCTTGTTCCAAGTAAATCTGGCAACTTTGTTATAGCACTCTTCAAGTTTAGAACTAGATGAGGCTTGTAGGTTGGTCATGATAGGGGTTCCATATAGGACAGAACGTAAGAGGTAAGTGGTAGCTAGAGTTACCTTGGCAGAGTCTGCAAGGAATTTCTTTACTCTAAGTAGGGTGCCTAGTTTTTGATGGGTTTTCTTGATACTGTTGTGGATGTGTGAATCGAATTTAAGATTATTGTAGATTGTTATGCCAAGTAGTTTTGTATATGGAGTAACTTCAATCATGGGATTATTTAAGGAACAAATTGTAAAGCTGTTTTTTTCAGGATAATGGGATTTTGAAAAAAAAAAAAAAAAGAGTAGTAATTTAGTTTTCTGGGATTTAGTAGCAGGTGATTATCTTGTTACAAAATTAAAGGCTTCTTGAGTAATTCTCTTAAGATGTATTAGTTTGTTCGAAATACATATTAGGATAGAATCATCAGCGTATTGTATGAGGGAAGCTTGCTGAGAAGATTTAAGTAAATTGTTAGTGAACATATTAACCAAGAATGGAACCCTGTGGCACGCCAATATTGACAGGAAGGAAGGGAGAAAAAGGGGAGAGACATTTAACAGATTGGTATCTATTGATTAAGTAGTTGTACCATAATAGTGTAGGTTGTGATAGCCCATTAAACATTCAGTAATAGCCATAAAACAAATAAAAAGGGTTACAGGTCCCACAGAAACTCAGATCTGCTTACAATAAAACAGTACAACTCATACTGAAAGTGAAATAAAACTAAAACACATACAATTTTCCAAATGAAAAAACACACCCTTTAAGTAGACTATGGATTTCAAGCACAAATAGAAAAAGGCAGAGGGAGGGAGGAAAACACAAAAGGTTTCTTACCTGAGCTTAGTAGCCGAAGTGAGCCAAAGAAGAAAAGCAGTCTTCCAATAGCTCTTTCTCTTACTGAGTCACTAGAAAACTGTAGGGATTTGTCTGTGGGTTTGAACAGCAGTCCTGGTCCTGCCACATGATTGGTCCTTCATACCCACAAAGAGACAGTGGGAAGAGCTTTGAGCTTTACCAGAGGGAGAGAAACAGGGCACTACCACTCCATTTGCCAGTAAGGCAGTGTGTCTATTAATCATCAGATGTTCCCAGTTACCTCTTTCTTCCCCATCACACCTCTAATATTTGTTATCTACCTGAGGAAAAATTCTTTGAAGTCTGCTTGTGGTGTAAAAATACCTATGCAAACACTTCCAAGCAAAGATCCTAAACTTTCTGAAATTTATTGCATACTTGGAGTCATACATATTTCCTCCCATTGTTCACTTGTAAATTGCTTTTCCTGTCTCTCTCTTCCCAATCTCTTATAACCTCCTCTGATTGATTCTTATAGTTATTATGCAATATGTTTTATGCCCTACTAATCATCCCTTTTTCAATAGCAGCTACTGTTCAAGATTCAACTAAAACCACCACCAGAGAAAGTCTTTCAGTTAAGATTCCACTATGCCTTTTTCTTTGCCTATGCTCTGATATCAATCCCTAGTAGAGAAGGCAGTTTCTTGCCTACAGTCCAAACATCATCTTGGCCTATCTCACGCTATTACCTTTCCCGCTCTAAATATTAAGCCCAGGACCTTGATCCCTTTGCCAATTTCTCCAGTTAATTCCAGCATCTCTTGCTTATTTTCTGTATCCCTACTTGCAGTCATCCCTATCAGCAAAAAAAGTTATGTACTTAACCATAACATTCCATCTGTGTTGTCGATTTTTATTCATCCTCAACTGATGGGTTCGGATGCAAGGCATCAAATCCAACTCAGCTGCTGTAAAAGCTGGTGGCAATCCAGGACTCTCGAGCTTCTCCCTTAACCCACAATGCATCCTCCCCATTACCTCAGATTTTCTTTACAAGCAATAAAGAAAGACATACTCCTACAACATATTCATATATGTATAATTCGGATAAAAAGAAAGACAGTCTCAGAGAGGAAGAGACAATGCCACATCTGGAGCTGGTAAAGTTGTAAGAATATAACCAAAGTGTTATATCCGCTCGCTCTTCTAGAATAAACCTAAAAAGGTTAGGGGTTGGTGGAAGGGGAATCGAGGAGGAATGAAAATTAACAACAGAGGTGGAAAGTTATGGTAAGTACATAACTTTTTTATCTGATGTTGTCAATTTTCATTCCATCCTCAACTGATGGGACCGTGTCCCAAGCTACTTAAAACCTTGGGTGGATTGAAGGAAGAATATTTCTGAACATCACTGAGCCAAAAGATGCCCTACCTCTGGACACCAGATCCAGCTTATAATGGGAGATAATGTGAGGGGAAGCCCAAGTTGCTGCTGAACAAATATTCATGGCAGTTCCTGAGTGGAAAACTGAAGAGGTAGCTATAGCTCTCGTAGAATGACCCCATCTTTGTAAGGCAAAATCATTCCTGACTTGTTAGAAATAAAGGAAATACAGTCAGTAAGTCATTTAGCTAAGGTGACTTTACATACAGGTGTGCCCAATTTCAAGTCAGGAAAGGATACAAATGATTCATCAGTCTTTCTGATATCTTTCATCCTATGAAGATAGAAATGTAATTGTCTATGCACATCTAGCAAATGTAACAGGTATTCTCTTTTGTTGGAATAGTTTGGGAAGAATACTGGTAGATTAATACATTGATTAATGTTGACATGTGATACTACCTTGGGCAAAAAGGATGCATTGGTTTGTAAGAAGACTCTAACCTTATGGAAAATGAGATATGGAAGTTTCACTGACAATGCTTGAATTTCCAAAATTCATCTGGTGGAGATGATGGCACCTGAAAATAAGGTCTTCCAAGACAAAAATGTATGGTCACAATCCTAGGCAGACTCAAAGGGTGGTAAAATCAAGGACTGCAGTACCAGACTAAGATCCCACAGTGGTGTGGGATCTTTAAAAGCAGGTTTAAGAAGAGTTGTGCTGAGCAAAAAGGCTTTCCATAGTTTATGAGAGGCTAGTAGAATGGCCATTAAATCCAATGTGGAAATTAGAAATTGATGCCAACTGGGCTCTCATTGTAGATGAACTTGCCCCATCAGTTGAAAAACAGTGTCAAGAACTCCAGCACTTGATTAATTGGTGCCAGGAATGGATCTATATGCTTTTGAATAGCCCAATGTACAAATCATTTCTACTTATTAGCATAAAGTTTCCTAGTGGATGGCTTAAGGGAAGATAACAAGATGTGACGAACAGAGGAAGTAAGCATTGATTGTCTGGCTATTATTAGAATTGAAGAAACCAAGTTGTCAGCTTGAGGTTTGGAAGGTCTGGATGTGTCATGCCTGTTGGGTGAGACAACAGGTCTGGAGCTAGGTCCAGAATCCAAGGTTGGTGAACTAAGTGAGGTCACATGAAGGGAAATCAAATCTGTTGAGGCCAAAAGGGGCAATGAGGATAACTTTGGACTTCAACTTAGCGTATCTCTGAAGTAATTTCAGGATTAGGGGAATTGGAGGAGATGCGTAAAGTTATCTGGTGGGGGGGGGGGCAATCATGGACAACACCATCCCTGAATGACTCTCCCTGTGCAGGGATTAGGACATGATAGCTGCTGCACTTGTCATTTAGAGGTGATGCAAAGAGGTCACTTTCTGATTTCAGGACCATTTGAGAGGAAAGACATTATTCTGGCAGATTTCCAAAACTGCTGATGCAGGCAGAAAAGACACTATAAAGTTTGGGACTTTTTCTTTTGTAAGAGAGACTCTGACTATTCTAAGCTGAAGTACGTTTGATGTATTACCTTTCATTTGTTAAACTAGATGTTAACTTTGCATGCAGTAAACAAATGTCATAACAGCAGAACTGTCTCAGTGTTTTTCACTGAGTAAAGGTACAGACTATCTGAACAGTGTAGTACAACTTAATCTTAACACTCCATTCAGGAACGCAGGAAGGGTTTGCCAAAGAAAGGTTCTCTGGACCCTTGATGTTGCAGGCCTTCTCTGCTGTGAGGGCGGCATCTACCATTTGAGTTCCCCTCGGCCTCTGAGGGAAGACCCTCCACATGTGTCTAGGAAAGATTCTTGTGATTTCTTGAACCACATCTTTCCACCTCCCTGGTGATTCCTCGAGAAGGATCTTTGGGGTGTGGAAAAATCCACACCAATGGCAGAAAGTGTCTTTCCATCCTTTTCACACCTGGACAACATATCTTTTACCTTGGGGCCAAAAAGAGATGTGCCATCAAAAGGAGCATTGATGAATGTAGACTTAAAAGACTCCACAAAGTCAAACAAGCGCATCCAGGCATGTCTGATGATGGCTAAACCTGAACCCACTTCCCCTGATTTTCCTTCTCCCACATTAGAAATAAGCCTCATAGACATGAAGGGTCACCAGCTGTGAGGTGACAGAGTCCTTCACCTCTTCAGACAAGGTTCCTGCAAGGGTATCTGAGAGTTCCTTTATCATATCCCTTTGTAATCTGGTGGAATGTATCAGCTAGTTCTGGAACCTCAAGGCGAAGGTCCCTGAAGTGTAGACATTCTTCCCAAATCTGTTCATGGTCCACAACTCCTTGTTGGAGGGATGAGAAGTGGAACTTTCGTTGGCTAGTTCCTTCCTGGTGGCTGCTGCTATGACCATGGCATCAAAGAGGGGCCCTTTGACCAGAACTGCTTGTGTTGCAGAGGAGTCATAATTTTGTCAGGCTTCCTTGGTATGGGCTCAATGGAGTCAGGCTCCTTCCATGCCCACTGTGAAACCAATTTGAGGAGCTCATCAGCAGGTGGAATCACCCAGAACTTAGATGGGCAGGTACCAAACGTCTCCACAAGCACAGATTCCTCCAATGAAGAATTGCTGGACTTTTAGCCATCTCTCTGTTTTAGGATTTCAAGGATGTCTCTGAACAAGACATCTGCAGGAGGTGACCATGGGAATCCATCTCCCTCCTCAAAATCTGTGTCTTCAATGACAGATTCAGGAGAATCCAGATGCTTCCTCTTACATGTCCTCTTCCAAGGGACCTCTTCAGTGAGATAATCTGAGGAGGTATCAGAATAGTTAGAAATACCCAATTGGGTGTCCTGAGATTTTGGTACCGGCTATCCCTGTGGGAGGGTTAGCTAAGACTCCTGATGTAGAGCAGTGGAAGATACAGAACCCCAGGGGATAGGACCTGTCTGGGTCATGGAAGCTGACAGGGCTCTCTCCAAAGTCCTAAAGACTGACCTGCCCAGAGAGGGATAGGATCCCAGGTCTGAATGGAGTGTTTTCTGATCCTTGGCCCTACTCTGCTCCAAGGAAAGTCACCCCAAGGCAGAAGCTAGAGCGAAACTGACCATTGCTGAAGCTCCAAGGTGGAGAGACAGTTCTGAAGCCCTCAGAGTTGACTGAAACACCTCATATTCGATACAGTAGAATCAGATCTGAGAGCTCTCTGGACCCAATAGCACAAAGGAGCTCAGAACAAACTTTGCAACCGAGGATACAGCGATCTTTGGACCCGAAGAAGATGGGCCTGGATAACTCAGATCAAGGGACTCCAACCCCATAGAGGGAGTCAGAGGAGGAAGAGTTAGAGGTGGAGTCTTGGATATATGGGATTCCTGACCCAAAGGGCTAGGAACCAAAGCAACAACTGGGAAGCTCTGTGACGAAACCATCTGTCTCACTACCCTCTCCACATCTTCTATAGTGAGGTTCCTAGAAGAGTAAGATGACTGTCTGGAAGGAGAATCTGGTCTATAAAGAAAGGTAGAAGGCACTCTCAACAGGACAGAGTCCACAGAGGAGGAGTACCTTGTCCTAGCAAGTATGTCTCATATTCTAGGAGGATCGGAGGTCTTCTGAGCTGACAAATCCTTTGTTTTTGGAGACTTCAGATCCAAAGAAGTTGTCCAGTCTGAAGACGTACTTTTTACTTTTGTCTTATGTGAGGAGTTCAGATCCAATAACTTAATTTTCTTTTTCTTTGATGGATCCATAGAAACTGTTGCATCCAAAGAAGGCCTCTTTGAAGTTTTCTCCAAGTCTTAGAGGAAACAGAAGAAGAGCTCGGGGAGGACTGGGACAACTTTTTGGACATCTCTCCAGAGATGGCATCACCAAAAGAACATGGTAAAAGGCCCTTCAGGATTAATTTATTCTTGCATTCTAGTAATGCTCGGGGGTTGAATGCATGACATATAGTGCAACTCTTTTGCAGATGGAGGGGCCCAAGGCAGTAGACACAAACAGTGCGCGAGACACAGAAGGGAATCTTTTGTCCACATTTCCCACACTTCTTAAAACCAGCTGGTGTTTTTTTTCAGCCATGTTGCTAAAAAGAAGTTATGTCTTACCATAAAGTTCCATCTGTGTTGTTGATCTTCACCAATCCTTGACAGTGTGTTCAGTTCCGAATCTCGGAACTGACTTGACCATATCTTTTAGCTCGCACTCTCCAAACTCTCGAACTAGGCACTACCGATAATGCTCCTCACAGAGATTACCTCAGATCAAGTTTGCCAGATGATAGCATATAGAAAAAATAGAAAGGTTAACTATAGATAGTATAGAGACGAGGTCATATATGAGTCCTTAATGACAAACTAGCTCAAAACTAAAGTGATCTATTAAGAGTCTTAGGATGGGAGAAGGTGGGTGGGGATATCAAGGATTGGTGAAGATCAGCAACACAGATGGAACATTATGATAAGACATAACTTCTTTATCTTTGATCAACAACACAGATTGAACATTATGGTAAGACATAAATTCTTTATCTTATGTTGTTAATCTTCACCTAATCCTTGACAGTGGGACAGAATCCCCAGCTACTTTAGCCTTGGGAGGTCTCATGGAAGAATATTTCTAAGCACTACAGAGTCAAAGGATGCTCTATCCCTTCAAACCTGCTTTAATTGCTCGACCCCTTGAGACCTGATCTAATTTATAATGAGTGATAAAGGTATGATGAGAAGACTATGTGGCTGCTGTACAGATGTCATGTACAGAAGTTCTGGCATGAAAAACTGCTGATGTCGCCACTGCTCTTGTTGAATGGGCTTAAAGTGGTTTAGGAAGTTGAAGTTCTTGAGAATGATAAATGAATGTGATGCAGTCTCTAAACCATTTAGCTAAAGTAACCTTAGCAAACTGATTGCCCATACGTAAGGATGAAAATGTTACAAATAACTGATCTGATTTTCTAGATTCTTTTGTTCTGTGACGATAAAAACATAGTTGACTGTGCATATTTCCCTTTGTTAGAAAAATTAGGGAAAAAAATGGTAATTGTAAAGACTGATTAATAGTGGATTCAGAGACTACTTTGGGTAGAAAAAAGAAGTTATGCACTTACCATAATGCTCCATATGAGTTGTTCATCTCACCTTCACTCTTACTGATGGGTTCGGAGATGATCCCTCAGCTCCGAGTCGGCACCTACTACAAAGCTCAAGGATTTCAAGTAGCTTGAGGCCAAGACCATATCCCATGATGCACACTGAGTTACTTCAGATCTTGTTTGCTGCATATAATAATACCATATGTCATTCTATAACTCCATAAGAGAGAAAGTATAGAAGGGTTGAGTGACCAGGAAGGATCTAGCATCTGGGTCTTCTGAGAGCCCAGGAGGGGGGTAGGAGGGAGGGATGTAAGAATGAAGGTGAGATGAACAACTCACATGGAATGTTATGGTAAGTACATAACTTCTTTATGTGAAGTTGTTCTATCTCGCTGTTCATTCTTACTGATGATTTGCGTTCCAAGCACCATCTATGTCAGGCGGCTCACGGGAGTATATTTCTCAGGACCGTGGATCCAAAGGAAGCCCTGTCAACTTTGTAATGAGTGATAAAGGTATGAGGTTTTGACCAAGTGGCTGCTGCGCAAATGTTATCAATAGGAAGTCGAGGATGTAGAAACTGGTTGAGTGAGCTTTAATTTTATGCTGTAAGGGCATATTGGCAGCTGAATAAGCAAAGGTGATACAATCAGATAACCATTTAGACAGAGTTGTTTTAGCCACTGGCATACCTTTCCTGGAATCTGAAAATGAAACAAAAAGCTGGTCTGATTTCCTGAAATCTTTTGTTATATCCAAATAAAGTCTGAGCTGTCTGTGAACATCAAATTTGTGCAGCATGTACTCTAGATTGTTGAAGTGGCTGGGGAAGAAAACTGGCAAATCAATAATTTGGTTGACATTAGTTTCAGTGTAAACTTTGGGCAAGAAAGAGGGGTTTGTTTGAAGTGAGACTCTGTCAGCATGGAAAATCAGAAAATTACCCTGACACAAAACAAACTAGGTGAACCAAAAAGAGACACTGCTCAGTAGTAGAAACCAACATTTTAATCCACAGTGACCTGAAGTGCTTTTCGTTTGTCCTCACAACAAATTTCCTCAGAAGTACATACAAAACCTAAAAGTGGGTAGTATTTACATACTCTGACGTAATTATATGTCTAACCTACACATAACCACATGACCCACAGCAAGTACATAAAGTTTAGCATGAGAACTAAACAATATATATTCAAATACTCTCTTTAAAAATATATATTTCAAATTTCTGATGTACCATATAAACACATATAAAAGTGTATGTGTGTATATATAAAATAGCATGTATGTATATATAAAAGCTCCCCTCAGTGCTACATAAAACATATATGTATATATATATATATATATATATATATATATATACATATATATATATATATATATATATATATATATATATATATATATGATCAAAACTTTTCAATTAACATCCAATCCTAAAAGTTACGTTTTTCAAAAAAATTTATGTTGACATTAAAACCTATAGGTCAATTATGCTTAATAATTGGCTCCGTAAAACTACCAAAATCTGCTTTAAACACTAGGTAGTTATGGCTCACCCAAAAACTTCTGTTTACTTTAAATAGCCGAACCTTAAATTTGATCCTCTCTCCCAACTTTTTAGTTTTAAAATGCTACTAATTGAACAGGTGTCATTTAGCCCAGGAAACCTGCAGGCATTAAGTCTAATTTGCCAAGCCAATTCAAGTTCCTCTAAATATAATGATACTGGACCTCCTCGCAAAGGGCAGGAAACTTGGTCAATGACCATATACTTAAATTTATGGTCATTGAATAACTGAATGTGTTTGGCCAGTGCATTTTCTATTTTTCCTTTAGATATCGCGTACTGATGTTCATAAATCCTCTCAAGGAGTCTATGCTCCATTTTACCAATGTAGTATGCTGGGCAATATTGGCACCTGGCCAAATATACAACATTCTTAGACTGACAATTAAACTTAAATCTATGTTTGTACTCGTACTCATTGATAGAAAATGTATGTTACCTCCATGTGTCTACAAAAGTTACAGGACTCACTTTTGAACATACCTGTGACTTTTGGGACACTGGACCGCTGTTGCTCTAGCAGGTTTTTAAGGTTTTTACCTCTCTTGTAAATTACTCTTGGATGTTCAGCTAACTTACTAAGAAGTGTTGGGTTAACCTTAAATAGCTCCCAATTCTTCTCTAAGATGCCATTGATTAACTTACTAGCTATACTGGACATTGTGATAAAGCTCAACTGAAACCCTTTATTACTGGAATCTAATTTGTTAGTATCCACCATATTACCATAATTAGTTGAAACTGGTGGACTACTGTCGACCATTTGGGCTACACTATAACATTTGCCACTTAAAATAGGATTATACACCTTATTAGACCTCTTATGCTTAACTTCTAACGTTAAGCGGTCTATTAAATCCTCAGGGTAACCTCGATTTAAAAACATTGTTTTACGGAAATAACATTCCTCTAAAAAATCTTCCTGATGGGTAACAATGCGCGCAGCCCTTACTAGTTGACCCTTGACTACAGAACTCTTCTGGTGGTGTGGGTGACAACTTGAAAAATGCAAAAATGCATCAGAATATGTATTTTTCCTATGCATTTTTGCTACGAAACAATGCTGGGCTGTGTCTTTCATTAACCAAACATCTAAATATGCAATTGCTTCAGTATTAAATGATGATGTAAACTGAAGAAAATCTGTGGACTGGTTGAAATATTCAACTATTTCTATGTTGGACTGCAAATTACCCTTTAGTAATATAAAAATATCATCCAAGAAGCGGGTGTAGTGTACTATGGAGTCCATCACATTCACATTTGTAAAAACAAATTATGACTCCCAGTACACCATGACAAGATTAGCTATACTTGCCCCACATGGGGAGCCCATGGCTACACCCACTTTTTGCAGATAAAAATCTTTACCAAACATAAAAAAGTTGTTTGACAAAATAAGGTCCAGCAACTCCGTAACTAACTCTATTTCGGCACGTGGCGCTCCTTTCTTCTTTAATATGAGAGCGATCCACTTGATACACAGAGTGTGTGGGATGCAGGTGTAGACGTCTTTAACGTCCACTGTAAGGAAGCTATAGGCCTCATTGTATTCTAGATTTTCCATCTTCTCTAAAAAAGACCAAGAGTCTTTACACACCTGCATCTCAGATTGTAAATATTTCTTTAAAATGGTATCAATTAATTTTGTACATCGGTAAGTAGGAAAATTAAGCCAATCAACCAACAGGCGCATAGGAGTATCCTCCAAACATTTAATGCAGAAAAGGTAGGGAAACCTGGGAAAAGACATTGACATGTCATTATACATATCCTGCTCAATTCTCCCCTCGATAAATAAGTCATTAATACAACTCTTAATAAGCTGGTATGCCTTATTGATTTCTGAGCGTGAATTCAGTTGGTATGCTGAGGTATCCAACAATAACCTCATGCGGTTCTCGTAATCCAAGTTGTCAAACACAACTAAACCACCACCCTTGTCGGGTTTACAAATCCGTATTTCCTGTGATTTCATAAACTCCAAGTACCCCTATTCTTCCTTGCTGATGTTATACCTATTACACACTTTACTACCAAATTTGGCACTCTGTCTAACATCCAGTTCACATACTTGCTCAAAAATTTGCAACACTGGGTGCAATGGGGGATTAAAAATACTGGGAATATAGAAATTGTCCACGACTGGGACATTCAACCTATCCCCCAAAAGAAGAACTAGGTTTAATTTTCTTCTAAAAAGTTTAATGTCAAGAATAGTCTTTACTGTATCCAACTTTTGTGAAGGGACAAACGTATGCCCCTTCGCTAAAAGGTCCACTATTTCTGGTGAAATTTGCACCAATAAAAAATTAAAAACTTTAAAATTACCGGCTTTGTTGGTAACTACAACTAGTCCACAGTCTACTTGGAGTACAGACTTCACTTCGTCCAAGTGAAGACTGCTGTGTTGAAGGCCTTGTTCCACTGCCCCATTTGACATACCCACAGAAGCATGAGGGGCAACCAATGCTAATTCTTCCATTTGTTGTTCTTGTGGTTCCCCTTCTTGTTGTACTGTTGTGGTTTCTTTTGTTTCAGTTTGGTCCCTGTGTAGTTGGCCTGACGAAACTTTGATTAAATTGGATGTCATTAGCCTGTACACAAGAGGCATTTTGTACTTGAGAGGCATTTTGTAACCTCTCACTCCTTCTGACTTCAACTACTTCACTTGGCACAGAGTCATCGATACGTTCCCCAACGTCATTCTCAACAATGGTCTCACCTGGTCGATGTACGCTAAAACTATTCCTGTTGTTATAGTTATTAAAGTTGTTCAATTGGACACCTTGCACAGGCTGACTCAGCAACTGCATAGCCTGTTTCCAGACTTGAGCTACTGGTGGGGTTGGGTACGCTGTCCCCTGTTCATATGCAGAACAATCTCGCTCTAGTTTTTTAAGTTTATTGGCCTTTAATTTGAGCATATGTTGGTCAATGCTAGAAAAAATACAACCATACTCGAATTTGTAGCGACCAAACTCGAGGTCTGTTTTAATGCTAGCATCCAACTCTGTTGTAACTTTGATCAAACTGTCCACCCATTTACTGTAATGCTTGATCATAAGCTCAATTAGCTCAGGCCCTTGTCTATCAAACAATGAGGTGAGTTCTTTATGAAATTCAGACACGGCTTCCAGTCCTGTAGGGTAATGGCGGCAACTTAATCCTTTCAGCACCACCTTGCACTTGAGACATTCACGAAAATACGTTATCTCAAGCTGCAATTTCTTTAATTTGATCATATAGTTATCTAAATTTTTGAGCTTTGTCACTAAATCAAGTGGAAAGTTATTACCTTCTCTGGACTGACTCCCTTCCAGTCTTCCATTTAATTCACCCGATAAAGAAAAATCATCAGCTATCCAGGTGGAAAGGGAAAGTAGTCCAATAAGCCCCGAGACGGTAACATATTCATTCCTCAAAACAGGTCCCTGGCAAACTTGATCTGTTGATCGTTCACCTGATATTTTAAATATATATTTTTTAAAGAGAGTATTTGAATATATATTTTTAGTTCTAGTGTTAAATTTTATGTACTTGCTGTGGGTCATGTGGTTATGTGTAGGTTAGACATGTAATAACATCAGAGTATTTAAATACTACCTGCTTTTGGGTTTTGTATGTACTTCTGAGGAAGTTTGTCATGAGAACAAACAAAAAGCGCTTCAAGTCACTGTGGATTACAATTTTGGTTTCTACTACCAAGCAGTGTCTGTTTTTGGTTCACCTAGCATGGAAAATCAAATAAGGAGGCTTGATGGACAAGGCTTGAAGCTCTGACACTCTGCGGGCAGAAGTAATAGCCACTAAAAAGATGGTTTTCCATGACAAAAGTTTGAGGTCACATGAGAAAGCTGGTTCAAATGGAGGAAGAATTATGTGGGAAAGCATAAAATTTAGATTCCATGGAGAATAGGGAGATTTCACAGGAGGTCTAATATGAAAGGTCCCTTTGAGAAAGGCTTTGGACAATTTCTGTGACATAATATTCATCCCTTCAAATCCAAAATGAAAGTTAGAGATGGCAGCAAGTTGAACATGGACTGTTGCTGCTGCAGCTTCTTTTCTGAAGATCATGGTCAAGAATTCTAGTATAGAGGCCATAGGGGCTTGGTAAGGATTAATATTGTTTTTAGAGGCCCATATAGAATTTTTTTTCCATTTGCTAAGGTATAGCTTCCTTGTAGATGATTTGTGAGAAGATAAGAGCATTTGCTTCATCTCACTGGAGAGGATATGGAACCTGGCTATGATGGGAATTGGAGCAGCCAAGCTGTCAGCTTCAGAGACCGCAGAGAGGGATGAAGTTCCCCCGACGAGTGCGTCAGAAGGTCCAGAACTGGGTCCAGAATCCAGGGGTCCTCCAAAAGATGAAGTCGAAAGAAAAGGAACCAAATCTGATGACGTAAATGAGGAGCTATTAGAATGATAGTCCTTCCCAGGGCATTTTTGCTTTCTGTAATACCTTGGCTATCAACGGGATTGGTGGGAATGCATAGAGGAGACCCTGGGGCCAATCGTGAATGAGTGCGTCCCTTGGGGCTTCTCCTGGAGGAGGAATCAGGGCAAAGTAGCTTCTGCATTTGGTGTTCATGTGACTAGCATAAAGGTAGCAGCAAGGCTGGCCCCACCTGTGGAATATCCTGTCTGCTATTTCTGTCTTGAGGGACCACTCGTGGAGCAACAAAATTGCTCTGTTCAGCTTGTCTGCTATTATGTTGGATATCCCCGGGATGTGCTTTGCTAACAGAAAGCACTGGGTGGATATATCCCACTGCCATACTCTTAGGGCCTCGCGACAAAAGGGGTAGGATTTGGTTCTTCCTTGTTTAAGTACCAGACCACTGACATGTTGTCTTTCAGAATCACAACCGTACCCAGAGGAAGAGAGTCCTGGAAGTACTGCAATGCCAAAAGTACTACTCTCATCTCTAGGACATTGATATGCAGATGTGACTCTTGATTGGTCCATGTGCCTTGGGCTGTCCTTCCCTGAAAATGCGCCCCCAATCAGGGAAGCGTCCGTGGTCACTGTGGCTGCTGGTGGGGGTAACAGAAATGAACATCTGATCGTAACATGAAGTGAGGTCAACCACCACTGAAGATCCTTTTTGCAGGAATTTGTGATCATTATCATGTGAGACATGGGGAGCTCTTGGTAAGACCACTGAGTAAACAACAGCCATTGCAGTATCCGCATGTGCATATGACCCAGTGGTATGGCCAGAAATGCTGCTGCCATCATTCCTAACAATTTCAGAACTTTGGATGCTGGTGCTTTGTTTTTGGATATTAGAATGTGGACATGCTGACAGAGAAGTAAGACTCTTTCTACTGGAAATCTTAGTGTGGTGCTGGTGGTGTCCAGATCTGCTCCGATAAAGATGATATGCTGCGATGGTGACAAGGCAGATTTTTCTGAGTTTATTATAATGCCCAGCTGGTTGCAGAGTGACAGAGTGGATTCCCTGGCCTGAATAAGTTGATGCCTGGTGGTGGCGGTGAGGAGCCAATCGTCTAAGTACAGAAACACCTGAAATCTTAAATGTCTCAGGTGAGCTGTGACCACTGCCATGCATTTGGTGAACACTCTGGGGGCTGTAGTGAGACCAAAGGCCAGGGCTTGAAACTGGTAATGATTGGCTCCCAGCCAGAAGTGCAGATGATCCCTGGATGGCCTGGCCATTTTTATGTGGTAGTACACATCCTGGAGATCTATCGAGCACATCCAATTGTCTTTCCCTAAAAAGGGAAGTATCGACTGAAGCGTGACCATCCAAAACTTCTCTTTCTTTACAGATTTGTTTAGTCTGCTGAGGTCCAATATAGGTCTCTAGTCCCCTATCTTTTTTGGAACTAAAAAGAATCTTGAGTAAGTTCCGGATCCTGTCTGGTCTGCTGGAACTGGTTGGATGACTCTTTTTCTTAGCAATGGCTGGACCGCTACTGTTGCTTGTTCCCTGTAACTGGGTGGAACATCTGGGATTTTTCTTGTGGGTGGAATGGGGTGTGGCGAATGGGATGAAGTATCCTCTGGAAATAATACTTTGTATCCAGTTGTCATTTGTTATTTTGAGCCAGGTGTCTGGGTACAAAGACAAGCGACCCCCGACTGCCTCCAGAGTAGGACAGTCAGGCCTCCTTTCAGGAGCACTGGTAGGGCTTCCCAAAGAAGTGATCTCTGTAGCCCTGGTTTTGCAGACCCCCTCTGCTGTGAGGGCGGCATCTTCCATTATTGTCCCCCTCCTTTGCCCCTGGAGGGGGGTTCACCACGTGTGTTCTGAAAGGCTCCTTGGGCTTTTCTGAACCACATTTTCCCTCCTCTTTGATACTTGGGGTAGGGTCTGGTAGGGGTAGAAAAACAGACTCCGATGGCAGGCAGAATCTTTCCCTCCTGGTTACACCTGGTTAAAGTTTCCTTAACTTTGGGCCCGAAAAGGGACGAGCCATCAAAGAGGGTATTCACAAAGGATGACTTGTAGGGCTCCGCAAAGGAACACAAGCGTATCCAGGAGTGTCTCCTAAGAGCAACTCCTGTATCTGCTGCCCTACTCGTTCCATCAGCTGCATATGAAATGAGGTGCATGGATGAGTTCACTATGGAGTTGTGGGTAGCAAGCTGGGAGGCAACTTTGTCTGTAGCTCCTGCAGCTACTGTATCCTGAACAGTATCTCCCAGCTCTTTAAGGAGATCTCTTTATAGTCTTGTAAAATGGGTTAATCGAACAGAGTGCAAAAGTCACTGAACTAAACATGAGCTTCCCATATCTATCCATGATCCTGGAGTCTCTGTTAGGAGGATGGATAGATGAAGAAGTTTTAGACATTTCCTTGTTGGTAGCTGCCGCCACCACCATGGCATCAACTGGCACATTTTTGGCCAAGAAGGATTTATCTTGGGGGGCAGATATGAATTTATTAGGCCTCCTAGGGACAGGCTCCATGGTGTCCGGAGACTCCACCACCCTTTGTGAGACCAGCTGCATAAGCTTATCGAAGGACGGAAACACCCAAGAGGTGGAGGGCTGAGACCCAAAAGCCTTCAGGAGAACCGACTTGTCCTCAGTAGGGTTGGTGGACTGCCAGTCACCCTTCTGCCTAAGGATTTTCATGCAAATGAGTTATCCTCAGAGGGGGGCCATGGGGACTCTTCTGATTCATCCAAGTCAGTATCAGATGTTAGTGACTCCTGAGGGGAGTCTAAATGTTTCCTCTTACACGCTCTCTTCCTGGGAACCTCATCTGTGGGAGCTTCTGGTGAGGTCTCGGAAGAGCATGGGCCACCCAATGGGGCTTCCTGAGGCTCTGGGTCTCTGCACTTAGCTAGGATCTGTGAAGCAGAAGCAGACACAGGCACTTTAGGGAATGAAGAAGCCGGACCTGAAGTTGAGGATGTCTTGGGAGACATAACTCTCCTCATGGCTTCGAAGGTACCCCTGCTCCGATGCGAAGGGACTGATGGATTGGAGGAAACTGTCGATAACCCTGACACCAGGACAGTGGGCTCTGAGCCTGAGGTAGGAGCCAAACTCATCCGAGCCGAAGCCCCAAGAGGCAAAGTCAGAACCGACAAGTCAGTTCGACTATCCTCCCCAGATCCGACCAGAGAGTCGGCTCCTAGAGTCCTCAATCAGCACAGAGGGCGTCAGAGTGAATGGAACCTAAGACACTGGAGCAGAGGTAGGATCTGAAGGCTCCACAATCAGCAAGTCCAACTGCTTCGGCTCCAAAGGATCGGCATGGCTTGGAGGAGGAAGAGATATAGCTGGCATAAGGGTCTTCCGCTCCAAAGCTGCCTGGGTCGGAGCCAATAACAATTTTGCAAAGGCCGGTGCCTGTAAAAGCTTCTGCACCACCCGATCCAAATCTAAATCTGAGAGGCTAACAGAAGACCGAGATGAATGGACCAATGGTACCGACTAAAGTAGTGGAGATTTAGGAATTTCGGATACCGGTTCCAAAACCGGGGACCGGCTCTGAAAAGAAAAGACAGTTGGCTCCGAGACCTGTGGAGCTGATGTCACAGACTCTTTTGACTTTTTAGACTTTTTCAAATTCACAGAAGTCTTGGAGGACTTTGAGGACTTACTAGATCCATCCTGGTCACTCAAAGCCTCCTGGAAAGAAGGTTTCAACAAACCCCTATCAATGAGCTTCCTCTTTATCTCTTGAAGGACCCGAGAGGAAAAAGAAAAGCATATGGAACATGTTTCTTGTAAGGGCAAGGCACCTAAGCAGTAGACACAATTAACATGGCAGTCAGTAACAGACATCTTCTGCCCACATTTAGGGCATTTTTAAACCCTGACTTAGGGTGTTTGTCCTTGTCATCAGCCATGACAGAAATGGACACACCCAACAACAGCAAATATAAATTAGCCTTCTAATGAAAAATAGGCTAATTATAAGCACACACACACAAAAGCCCTTTAAACTAAGGCTAACTACAACTATTAATAAGCCTTCTAATAAAAACACGCTAAATATATGCACACAAGCCCTCAAATTAAAGCTAACAAGTACACACACAAAAATTAACTAAGCAGATAATATTAAGAAGCAAGTTAACTTTAAGAATTATAAAATACTATGCTAACAAAAAATGTGTCAAAAAGGTCACTGAACAAACAATTTCTAGTCAGAAAATTTAAATAGGCCTATGAAGAAAAACGAGGCCAAATATATAGCTATGAAAAAGCACACAAGGGAAGGGAACACTGCAGATAAAGCTTTAAGAGCTTATCTAACCTAAATATCTAACCATTTTAACAATAAATTTCCAATAATTTTAGAAATAGAAAAGTATTAAAGTTTTGACTGGCCCGAGCTAGCAAGAACCTCCGATCAGTTGCAGCAGCAAACTAGATCTGAGATAACTCAAGGTGCATCATGGGATAAGGAATTGGCCTTGAGCTACTTGAAATCCTCGCGCTTTGTAGTAGGTGCCGACTCGGAGCTGAGGGATCAGCTCCGAACCCATCAGTAAGAATGAACAGCGAGATAGAACAACTTCACATGGACGGATTTGTTCTCAGTGGAACTCTGTCTTTATGAAAGATTAGGTAGAGCGATTTGCATGATAGGGTCTGCAATTCGGAAACCCTTCTTGTGGAAGTAATAGCCACCAAAAATATTGTCTTCTAGGATATCTACTACAAATGACAAGATGCTGACGGTTCAAAGGGGGTCTTGGTTAGAGCTTGAAGGACAGCAGTTAGATCCCATGGTGGAGTTGGTTCTTTAAATGGGGTATTTAGTAGGAAGAGTCCCTTCAAGAAAGCTTTACAAACCTTGTGAGACATAACTGGAGAATCATTCCAACTTGAGTGGAAGTTAGAAGTTGCCGCCACATGAACTTTTATTGTAGATGCAGAGGAACCAAACTGAAAAAGCGTGTTTAGCAAATCCATCATGTCATGAATGGGAGCAGCATAAGGGTCGTCCTTTATTAGAGGCCCATTTGGTAAATATTTCCTATTTGCACTGATACAGTTTTCTAGTAGCAGGTTTGTGGTGTGCAATAATAATACGTTGGACAGGGGAAGAAAGGGAAGGATGCCTGGCAATCATGGAAATTGGAGAAGCCATGTAGTGAGCTTCAGATGTTGGAGATTGGGGTGAACCATGCCCTCTGGGTGAGTTAGCAGATCTGGAACTGGGTCCAAGATCCATGTTTTTTGTATCAGATGAGGCCAGAGGAAGGGAAACCAAACTTGTCGAGGCCAGAAGGGGGCAATGAGAATTATTGTATTCTCCACCTTTTTGGCTTTATTTACAAATTGCAAGATTAGAGGAGTGGGGGAAAAGGCATATAACAGACTGGGAGGCCAAGCATGGAGAACAGCATCTCTTGGCGACTAGGGCGAAGTAACTTCTGCACTTGTAGTGCAGGGGAGAAGCAAATAGGTCGCAGCAAGGTTGGTCCCAATGGTGAAAAATCCTGTCTGCCACTACAGGGTTCAGAAACCACTCATGAGGCATAAGAATTGTCCTGCTCAGTTTGTCTGCTATCACGTTAGAACTTCCCAGAATGTGTATTGTTATCAGAAAGTGGTTGGAAGAAATCGCCCATTACCAAACTATGAGCGCCTCTAGACATAGTGGGTAAGAGTTGGTTCCCCCTTGTTTGTTGATATACCAGACTACCGACATGCTGTCTGTCTAAATTGCAACTGTCCCTAGAAGGAGGGCATCTTCTTGGAATGCTTGCAATGCAAACAGCACTGTCCTCATTTCCAGAACGTTGGCGTGTAAACTGGCCTCCAATTGGGACCATGTGCCTTGGACTGTCATTCCCAGATAATGCCCCCATCTGGGAAGCATCCGTGGTCACTATGGCTTGGGGCTGGGGCCGGGAGAACTTGGTCAGAGTGAAGCCATCATTTGAGGTCTTGCTTGCAATAGTTGGTAATCAAGACTAGGTGAGACATTGGTTGGTGTATCAGAGACCATTGTGTTGCTAGTAACCACTGCAGTATTAGCATATGAAACCTCGCTAGAGGAACCAGAGTGATTGAAGTGGCCATAGAACCTAAGGTTTGAAGGACAAGTCTCGCTATGACTCTGTTGTTTTGCAGAATTTGCCTGACTTGGGCCCAGATACTTTGTAGTCTTTCTGGAGGAAGAGGAGAAATTCCCAAGGCAGTATTTAAATGAGCACCTATGAAATCCAGTTGGTGAGAAGGCTGCAGGTTGGACTTTTCGAAATGTATTGTAAGGCCTACATATGTGCAAACATTTATGGTGTAATCTCTTGCCTGTTGTAAGAGACACCTGGTGGTAGCGGTGAGTAGCCAGTCGTCGAGGTACGGGAAAACTCGAAAACCTTGCATTCTGAGGTGAGCTGCAGCCACTGCCATGCATTTGGTGAACACCCTGGGGGCTGTGGTGAGACCAAAGGGCAGTGCTCTGAACTGGAAATATCTGGCTCCTAGCCAGAAGTGTAGAAAATTCCTGGAGCTTTTTTCCATTTTTATGTGGTAATAAACATTTTGGAGGTCCATAGAGCACATCCAGTTGCCTTTTTCCAAAAAAGGAAGTATGAAGTGTACCACAACCACCCGGAAATTGGTTTGTTGAACTGCCTTGTTGAATTGGCTGAGATCCAAAATGGGTCTCCAGTACCCTGTTTTTTTGGGCACTAAAAAGAATCTGAGTAAACCCCGGATCCTGTTTGGTCTGGTGGGACTTTTTGGATGGCTCTTTTTTGAGCAGTTTTTGAATTTCTAAGACTGCTGCTTCCCTTTGATTGAGTGGAACATCTGGGAGTTTTTTCTGGGATTTGGGACTTGCAGATAGTGGAATGTGGTAGCCTATGGATATTATTCCCTGCACCCATTTGTCTGAAGTTATTAATTGCCAGGCAGGTAGGTGCAGGGATAATCGCCCCCTGGCTGCCTCCAGAGGAAGGAAATTGGGCACCCTTTCAGGGATGCTGATAGGACGTTCCAGAGAAAGAGTCTCTGGACACCTGATTCTGTGGTCCATTTCTGCCCCAGGGCGGCATCTTACATTGTTTCCTCCTCTGCCTCGGGGGAAATCTTTACCTCGTGAGTCTTGGAAAAGCCTTTTGGATTTTCTAAACTATAGTCTCCCAATCCTTTAGTTCCTTGAGTAAGGCCTCTGAGGGGTGGAGAAATGCTTGCTTATGGCAGATAGGGTCTTACCATCTTGCTCACTTCTGGCTAGAGTGTCTTTAAACTTTGGGCCAAAAAGGGTGGATCCATCAAAAGGAGCATTGATGAATGACACTTTAACTGACTCCGCAAAGTCGCACAAGCGCATCCAGGAGTGCCTTCTAATAGCTATACTTGAACCTGCTACCTGGTCGTCCCTTCAGCTGCATGCACAATAAGCCTCATGGACAAGTTGGAAATAGCATCTAGGGTTGCAAGCTGAGAAGAAACTTTGTCACAGATCTCTTCAGCCACTGCTCCTGAGAGAGTATTTGAAAGTTCTTTAATCGTCTTTCTGTAATCTGGTAAAGTGCTACATATAATTCAAGGATCTCAGAGTGAAGGTCGTTGAAGTATAAACATACTTTCCAAATCGA